>NC_069502.1:519249179-519549179 GCF_027579735.1 Bombina bombina
ATGTTTGGTAATACTTTGTAATGTTTTTATGGGTTGTTGGGTATGTCTGTATTTATTTTTATTTTTACTTTATTTTCACTTTATTTTCACAATATTTTTAATAGTTTTATTATTTTTGGTAATAATATTGATTATTTTACATAAATATTTCACACCGATAGGAGATGTTGTGTGATGTTTTCATTATAGGAATTTTGATCTATCTGTGGATTTGGCCGCTCGGTGTTGTTGTAGTATTGGATTTGTTTATATGTTGCTATTACAACCCCCCGTCACTATAACTTCGGGTGGATAAACATGAAGCTGAGGGATCCAGATAGTTGTCTGTTCTATGTTATGAACATGTTTTTTAACACCTATAGGGATGGTTATTGAGTCGTATAGATAAGTATGTGTATTTTTTATTTTTATTTTTGTTGATAGGTTGCCATGGCAACCTTGTGATATAACTTCTATATTGGTTTGATTGTTTGCGGTGATCGCAGAGACTCCACATGAATGGCTGGCAGTTTATTTATTTTTTTATTGTGAGTAAGTTGCTGTTAGAATTCTATCTGCGGTTTGGGGCGTTGTGATACAGCAGTCAATAAGTCAGGTTGGTTTGCCTGGAGGGATGTATGTTTTTGTCCAATGAGCGGTGTGGGTGGACCACCATGGAGTTACCACCGTCGGTGCTTAATTCTATGTGAGTAAATTGGTAACATATCAATACCCATGTGAGGTTAGTTATCCAATCTCTATAATATGTATACATTGTCCAGACTTAGGGTTCTGATCATTCAGCCGCCTTGAGAATTTCATTTGTCTTGTTTGTATATACACGTCGCCATGGCAACCTCTCGATCAATGTTTGATAGCTTGCAGCGATCGGGCTGATTTGGCATTATGTTGTGCTATTTAAGACACCGGCAGTTGCATTATGCTAGATTGACACTGGCTCCTTCTTCACGATGTTTTGTGAATTATTACATTTTTATTATAATGACTGGTTAGATGCCCGGGTATGAGGGGCAGATGCTCCTTAACCTATGAGTGATGGGGGCGGATCATTTTTTTTATCTCAAAACATACCGTGGTCAGGGTTTATATCCTTGTAAGGAAACTGCCATTATATATAGATAGCTAGGTGATGTTTGACACCAAATTTCCGTGAAATGTGGTTTGAATGTATACAATGCCGGATATGGTGGGGTTAATATTTGTGAATCGGGTCCGGAATGAGAACATAGGTGTCACTCAGAGAGGAGCCTTATTATACAATTAAGTGCTAGAGGCGTGCTGTAGACTATCCAATCAGGGTCTTTGTTGACATATATGTGAATGAGTGATTGCGACGAATTTTTGTTTTACATATGATCAGGTCGTTACTGGGGGCCATTAGTTTCACTCTGACTTTATATATTTTTATATTTTTATATGATTATATTTGTACACACCCATACTACGTAAAATCACATATATTTCACAATGTTTTAACCAGCAATTCACTAATTACACATTCTTATGCTTGTTTTGCACACGGCTCATTTTGATTGGCAGTTCACCTAGGGGAGTGTTTTGTAGGCTTATAAAAGTTCTGTTTTTTCACTTGTTGTTTGTCAGAGGTAGGGACGCTGCTGGTCCCGAAACGTCACAATAAAGTTTTGATTTACACTGATGTCCACAGTCCAGTGAGTGCTTTTTCAAATTTGAAATCTATATATATATATAAAAATATATATATATTTAATAAGAAAAAATGGAGGGATCCAAGTATCAAATACAAGTGGTCTATTCAAGCATACAGGTGTGATGCACGCACAGTGGAAGGGCAGCTGTAGGAGGACTGATGTGTTTTGTGAATGCTCAGATGTGCTTCATCAAAGATGATGAAGCGCCTCTGAGCATGAGCAAAACGCATCAGTTCTCCTGCAGCTGCCCTTCCACTGTGTGTGCATCACACCTGTATGCTAATAAAACACTTGTTGCATTCAATACTCGAATCCCTCCATTGTTCTTCTTATTGCATTCCTGGCAGAGATAGCCATTCGAGGAATAGTATCCTTATTATTTACATACAGATATTCCCTGCAATATCCCATAGCATTGATTTACCTGCACAACCTGCTACCTCGACCAATCGAGTCCTTCCATACCTCTGACGTCATCAGGAAGGAGGGGCCTTCCAACCCACTCCAGTGGATACGCAGCGGGACTACGGAACTCCACCTGACTGGTATAGTCAGCTAGGACTCACAGCGATCCAGACATTTTGGAGAGGGGAGACTCTCACTATGCTGCACCCCACTGAGCACCAGGCAACCCCTTGGCTTCATTGGAGGTACGTTACACATTGAAGCGAGACAGGTTCATACGTGAACTAACGGCAGCACTTCATCTCCATCCAGACTGAGGAGTTATATTCTAAGCTGTGTTTATACTGACTTTAAGATGTTACAAACCCTGCTTGACACAGCTCAGTATGGGACACGCATAATACTCATTTGCACCGGACTATACGTCGCTGTTCAACACTTTTTGACACTTTAGTACTCACACTATAAGGGATATTGCATTTTTGGGATATATACACATAAGACTGACAGTCTATATTTCTTTCATATAAGATATATATATATATATATATATATATATATATATATATATATATATATATATATACATATATTTAGACATATATATGTACTGTATGTATCTCTATGTTAAAGCCCAATTGTTTTTTTAATAATGTTTATTAGATGGTCTTATTATAAGTGTAACTGTACTTTTAAATGTGATCTTAATATTTTTTATGCAACTTTTTAGTCAAGTTAACCAGAGCTCTGAGGTCGAGACGAACATGTTTACTTTCAACTTGTAATATATGGGCTACTTCCGACGCACGCAAAGAACCGAGATAAACCACTTACCTCATGCACGAGCCACTCGCAATCTAGCCCTAAATGGAGACAATTATATATAAGTGACTCTCCATTTATAGAATAGTTACTGATGAGTAAATAAAAGGACAGTTAGAGGACACAAATATGCCTCTGCTCTGATACAACAATACCAGAATTTCACAAACACGGATAGGTAAAAAGGGATCAGAAACCTATAAAATGCATATCTCTATGGGAAATTTCCTATGATAATTTCAAAATAAGTAAGAATCCTGTATATATGTATATGAATTTAGCACTAAATACAGGGAGTGCAGAATTATTAGGCAAGTTGTATTTTTGAGGATTAATTTTATTATTGAACAACCATGTTCTCAATGAACCCAAAAAACTCATTAATATCAAAGCTGAATATTTTTGGAAGTAGTTTTTAGTTTGTTTTCAGTTTTAGCTATTTTAGGGGGATATCTGTGTGTGCAGGTGACTATTACTGTGCATAATTATTAGGCAACTTAACAAAAAACAAATATATACCCATTTCAATTATTTATCTTTACCAGTGAAACCAATATAACATCTCAACATTCACAAATATACATTTCTGACATTCAAAAACAAAACAAAAACAAATCAATGACCAATATAGCCACCTTTCTTTGCAAGGACACTCAAAAGCCTGCCATCCATGGATTCTGTCAGTGTTTTGATCTGTTCACCATCAACATTGCGTGCAGCAGCAACCACAGCCTCCCAGACACTGTTCAGAGAGGTGTACTGTTTTCCCTCCTTGTAAATCTCACATTTGATGATGGACCACAGGTTCTCAATGGGGTTCAGATCAGGTGAACAAGGAGGCCATGTCATTAGATTTTCTTCTTTTATACCCTTTCTTGCCAGCCACGCTGTGGAGTACTTGGACGCGTGTGATGGAGCATTGTCCTGCATGAAAATCATGTTTTTTCTTGAAGGATGCAGACTTCTTCCTGTACCACTGCTTGAAGAAGGTGTCTTCCAGAAACTGGCAGTAGGACTGGGAGTTGAGCTTGACTCCATCCTCAACCCGAAAAGGCCCCACAAGCTCATCTTTGATGATACCAGCCCAAACCAGTACTCCACCTCCACCTTGCTGGCGTCTGAGTCGGACTGGAGCTCTCTGCCCTTTACCAATCCAGCCACGGCCCATCCATCTGGCCCATCAAGACTCACTCTCATTTCATCAGTCCATAAAACCTTAGAAAAATCAGTCTTGAGATATTTCTTGGCCCAGTCTTGACGTTTCAGCTTGTGTGTCTTGTTCAGTGGTGGTCGTCTTTCAGCCTTTCTTACCTTGGCCATGTCTCTGAGTATTGCACACCTTGTGCTTTTGGGCACTCCAGTGATGTTGCAGCTCTGAAATATGGCCAAACTGGTGGCAAGTGGCATCTTGGCAGCTGCACGCTTGACTTTTCTCAGTTCATGGGCAGTTATTTTGTGCCTTGGTTTTTCCACACGCTTCTTGCGACCCTGTTGACTATTTTGAATTAAACGCTTGATTGTTCGATGATCACGCTTCAGAAGCTTTGCAATTTTAAGAGTGCTGCATCCCTCTGCAAGATATCTCACTATTTTTGACTTTTCTGAGCCTGTCAAGTCCTTCTTTTGACCCATTTTGCCAAAGGAAAGGAAGTTGCCTAATAATTATGCACACCTGATATAGGGTGTTGATGTCATTAGACCACACCCCTTCTCATTACAGAGATGCACATCACCTAATATGCTTAATTGGTAGTAGGCTTTCGAGCCTATACAGCTTGGAGTAAGACAACATGCATAAAGAGGATGATGTGGTCAAAATACTCATTTGCCTAATAATTCTGCACTCCCTGTAAAACAATATTAGCAAAAACACCCTAAAATAAAAATGTAGAAAGTATAAAGAATTCATATAATACTTTTTTAGCTGTCATTACATTGTATTGCCCTCCCATCCACAAATTATATAATTCTTGCAAAAACCCTCTTTGCTTTGCTGTATTGAATACATATATCACTTTTGTCAAATATATTTTGATTTAATCAAATGTAAAGTAAAATTCAATTGCAAAAAGGACCTTGCTATAAATTGTTAGAAAGTGTAATTTTTGCATTTCTAATATTGACTGTCACCTAGATTACGAGTTATGCGCGCTATAAGGAAATTAACTAACGCAAGAAAAGTTGCGTTATTTAACCCCCTAGAGCGCAGCCATTACAAGTTTTTCAAAACCCGGCTTGTGCGTGCGATATGGGGTTTTTAAGCTTCATACCGCACATAAAACAATTGCTGTTTTGACATGCTCATGCACGCTTTCCCCATAGACATCAATGGGGAGAGCAGGTAAAAAAAAAGTCTAACACCTGCGATCGCGGAAAGAAAAGCTCTGTAACGCAGCCCCACTGAAGTCTATGGGGAAAAGAAAAGTTAAGTTTAAACCTAACACCCTGACATAAATCCCTTGTCTAAACACCCCTAATCTGCTGCCCCCAACATCGCCACCACCTACATCCTACATCATGTTATTAACCCCTAATCTGCCGCTCCTGATATCGCCGCCACCTAAATAAAGTTATTAACCCCTATTCTGTCGCACCCCAACATCGCTGCCACTATATTAAACTCATTAACCCCTATTCCACTGCTCCCTGACATCGTTGCAACTAAATAAAGTTATTAACCCCTAAACCTCTGGCCTCCCACATCACTACCACTAAATAAACCTATTAACCCCTAAACCGCCAACCCCCCACTTTGCAACAACCTAAATTAAGCTATATATTAACCCCTTAACCTAACCCTAACGTAACCATAACACCCCCTAACTTTAACATAATTAAAATGGAACTAAATTAAAGTTACAATTATTAACTAAATAATACCTATTTAAAACTAAATACAAACTTAACTGTGAAATAAAACCTAAGCTAGCTACAATATATATATTGTAGCTAGCTTAGCTTTTATTTTTATTTCACAGGTAAGTTTGTATTTATTTTAACCAGGTAGACTAGTTAGTAAATAGTTATTAACTATTTACTAACTACCTAGTTAAAATAAATACAAACTTACCTGTGAAATAAAACCTAAGCTGCCTTACACTAAAACCTAACATTACAAAAAATAAAAAAACACTAAAATTAAAAAAACTACCATTACAAAAAAAACCATTATTCAAAACAATAAAAATTATTCCTATTCTAATACAATTTCAAAAATAAAAAAACCACCCAAAAATAAAAAACCCTAATCTATAATAAACTACCAAGGGCCCTTAAAGGGGCCTTTTGGTGGCCCTTAAAAGGGCCTTTTGTAGGGCATTGCCCTAAGTTAAACAGCTCTTTTGCTACAAAAACAAACACCCCCTAACAGTATACAAACCCCCACCCCCAAACCCACAAAATAAAAAGAAAGTAAAACCTAATCTACCCATTGCCCTGAAAAGGGCATTTGTATGGGAATTGCCCTTAAAAGGGCATTTAGCTCTTTTGCTGCCCAAGCCCTAATCTAAAAATAAAAGCCCACCCCCCCAAAAAATACATTACACAAAATAACACACAAATGATCAAAAATAATAAAAATTATTCCTATTCTAATACCCATTTAAAAAAAAACACCCCAAAATAAAAAACATAATCTAGAAAAAACTACCAATAGCCCTAAAAAAGGGCCTTTTGTAGGGCATTGCCCTAAAGAAATCTGCCCAAACCCTAATATAAAATAAAAACCCACCCAAAAAACCCAAAAATCACTAACCCCCGAAGATCCACTTACAGTTTTTGAAGTCTCGCTTGAACGATCTTCATCTAGGCGGCGAGAAGTCTTCATCCAGGCGGCTTCTTCAATCTTCATCCCGGCAGGGAAGTCCTCATCCAAGCGGCGAGAAGTCTTCACCCAGGCGGCCTCTTCAATCTTCATCCAGGAGGCATCTTCAATCAAGAACACCATTTACAAATAGCCACCAAAAACAGGCTGTGCCCTATGTGTTTAACCTTTTTGCAGGTTTAAAAACACAGTAATCTAGGACAAAGAAAAAATGCTGTAACAAATTAAAAGATGCAACATTTGCTTTAAAATATCCCTTTAAGAAAAAAAAAACATGGCTTAGTTATATAGTTAAAAAAAATAGCTGCTAATATTAAATTGTTATCTTTTTAATCATTTTGAAATCAAGAATGTCATATATTACAGCCCCAATTTAAAATTATTTTCATTAGAATAAACGTAGGAGGAAACACATTTATACCTATAAACACTTAAATTATCCAGATGACTTGCAAGACTTAAAGAGGAATGATTAATTTTCAGCACATTCGTTCCTAACAAAAAAATGCACAAGCATAGCCAGACGTGACTGACATTTCTGTATGTTATGCAATTCTGTGGAGGCCACTTTGTTGTGTCTTGGCGGATCAGACGTATTCCATTTCTTATCATTACATCTTGATCCTATTTAATGAAAATGTGTACCTTCTCTTCAGCTTTCCTTAGAAAAATGTGTTGGATTTTCACAGTTAAATTCCCCTAAGCCAGTTCCATTGAAATTGTGCCATTTAAATCTTGTGGAAATATTTATCTTGTCTCAAATAATGCTCAGATGGTTTTGAAGATGACCTCAGAATGCTGAAATCCGCAGAATATATAAACAAATTGGATTCACAATATACTTTTTTAACCCATTTGTACAGGGTGCCTAATATGATAATTTTAATGAAAAAAGAAAGATATACAACAAAATTTGATGTTCGATGTTTCACTGATGTATTTTATAATGCAGACTACCTGTGGAGCATAACGCTATGGGCTGCATGCCCTCACATCCACTAATTGCACCTGTTTAGAAGTGATAGATTTTGCTAGTAACATTTTTGCTCATTTAACTATATAACAAAAATGTTTCTATTTAAAATTGAAATGCTGTCATATGCATTTCTATTCCAGCTAGAATGTCATTTTAAAGTAATCAGGAAATTGTTTTTATTGCTATGCAATTTAAGGTTTATTTCTGTGGTGAAGGAATGACAAGAACTTATTTGGAGTCTGCGGCATTCCCAAAATAGAACCAATGTGAATTTAAATCTAATGTGGAATATTTGTCATTTTTATGATAATCACCTGGCAACTGGAAAGATGCAGGACTACTCATTTGAAGGAGGATTGTCTCATTTTTGTGTTTTGGTGGTGACCAGCACATACCAACTTGGAAAGCAATTATTTCATAATGGCGGCCGGTCAGTAGTAGAGCACAGTACCAAATTGGCCTACTGGGATACCATGAAATTTCCCGGTGAGCCACCGCATCATCTGGGGACCAGTGTGTAGGAGGCTGCTGCGCTGCAAATAGCCAAATGTTAGGGCTGGGGGGCTTTTCTGTTGCCACATCCCCACCTTGCATGGCTGCTGGGGACCATAGTGTGCAGAGGAAGGGCGCTTCACTGCAGGCAGGCAAATTTTAGAGCCGTGGTGTTTTGTTGTTTCTTGCAACATCCCCACCTTGAATGGTCGCTGCCTGGATGAGCAAACAGTCTAAATAGGGAGGCCCCCAGAGCCATGGGCACCCACAATGATTTTTCCAGTGGGGGCAAAAAAAAAATGAAATTTGCACAGCCAATAAAAATAATATATACATATATATATAATATTTCTTTTGTTTTCATAACATACAGACTGCTTACACTGACTGTTTTCACATAACTATTCTATGCTACAAAAAAAAAAGCATATGTAATCATACATTTACCCCCCTTCTGCATCACTGATAATATCCTTAATGCAGCTCTGAGGTGGCGGACGAGTTAAGGAGCAGCGGTCTTATGACTGATGCTTCTTAACTTACATTTCCGGTGAGCCAGAAAGTATGTGGGTAGATAGCAGCATCTGCTGCTTGGTAAATCTACCCCCATGAGTCACATCACATCCCTGACTACAAACACCACAGCTTCAAGTAAAAGTGTGTGTGTAAATGTATACAATTATATAATGAATACGCTGTCACACATTAAATGCATAATGCCTGGATGGAATGCTCATAACGCTGCAGGAGAGGCAAGCAAGTTTAAGGGCCTGAGGAGCTGGCTGGGGCAGCATCTTGCAAGGTCACTGCAGACAAGTTGTCATTTATTTTTAAAGAAGCATAAAACTTCTTATTACTTTTTGTCAAATTTAGAATCTGTGTCTGGTACTGCCATTTATAGCTTGTACAACTATCCTATTCAATAATTAATATATACTAATTTATCAAGGTACACATTATGCCAGTGCAGTGCGGTGCTTATTCAACACTTTGTATTAAATGCCCCAGTAAGTTGATTTTGCATAGTTGATTTTTGTTTTTATAAAGCTGTATGTATATATGAAAAAGTCTGCAGTAGTCTTCAAATGACAAGTTTTGTAATTATATATATTTAGATATATAGATAGATATATGTGACATTCTATGGACTTAAATTAATATAGGGCTATGTAGGGAGCTGAGCTCAATGAACATGCGCTAGCCATTATGTGCGCGCTCGTTAGGAGGCAGGCAGGGTGCAGAGCAGAGCGGCAAATCTTCAGAGAAGATGAAGAGGATCATTTGGCACACAATTCTCTGGACTGGAGAGGAACTGAAGGAAAGGTAATGTAAAGTTCTTGAAACAAGGCAGTCCCTATTTAATTTGTATTATTATATTTCTAAGATACTGTAGTAGATTATACAGAAATTCGCAGGACAGTATATTAATATACTGTTTTTGGGGATTTCTGTATAATCTATGATTTTATTATGTTTTATTAAGGTGCACAAACAGTTTTAGGCAGCGCTAATTCAAGCAGGGATATATTTTAGGAAATTGATATACAAAATTACACAATGTCTATAGTTCAAAAAGATGTATAAACTTTAATATTATCTATATTATAAATTAATATCATCAAGCATACATACTGCATTCATACCAAATATAATCCACAGGGAAGTCTCCCTTAAAAAATAATAATTAAAAACCAATGGATAAAAATGGATATTGTCAAGAGCAAATTCGTCTGAAATTATCCAGATAATCTGTATCCAAAATATATCAAGATCTGGTATAACAAAGTCAAATGTTAGCACTGGGTTATCCTCCTTTTATAGAGAGTATCTGTATCTATCCGTATATATACAGATCTTATCATTTAAAATCCGGATGTTACAAGCACAGATGGTTTACTTTAATCTCTTGGCGTAATCTCCGTTATACTGATGCACCCTGTGTTGAGATCCCCTCGGCAGGTTTAACTGTGTCTAGAGGGATTGCATTCCCTGGCGGTGATTCCTAATGTAGTGTGGTGCGTGTGGCTTCCACAAGCGTCACATGGGGTCAAAGGTTAAGCGTATTTAGGTTGCCTTTAATAGTGTAGCTGTGACGATCAGTCCAGCTAGTTCTATGGAAGTCCTAACACGGATGTTTACAAATAAACAACTCCCTTCATTCCAAACAGTGGCGTCACTAGGGTTTGTGTCACCGGTGCGGTAAGTTATGGTGTCACCCCCCCTCCCCCCAGAAAGCAGACACACACAAACACAAAAACACAGGCACACACACATGCAAACACTCAGACACTCACACTCAGACACACGTAAAAACACACTCAGATGCACACACAAACACTCGGAAACACACTCAGACACACACACACAAAAACACACACACAAAAACACTCAGACACACACAGAAAAGCTCTCAGACACAGACAGAAAAACACTCAGACACACACAGAAAAACACTCAGACACACACACACAGACACTCTGACACACACACAAAAACACCCTGACACACACACAAAAACACTCAGGCACACACACAAACACTCAGACACACACACACAAAAACACCCAGTGCAGTAAGTTATGGTGTCACACCCTCCCCCCAGAAAGCAGACACACACAAACACAAAAACACAGGCACACACACATACAAACACTCAGACACACTCACACTCAGACACACGTAAAAACACACTCAGATGCACACACAAACACTCGGAAACACACACAAAAACACAAACACAAAAACACTCAGACACAGACAGAAAAACACTCAGACACACACACACAGACACTCTGACACACCCACAAAAACACTCTGACACACACACACAAACACTCAGGCACACACACAAACACTCAGACATACACACACACAAAAACACTCACACACACACAAAAACACTCACACACACACACACACAAAACCTCAGACACACACATATACAAAATATGTAAACTGCACTGCATTAATTATAAGCTCATGCCTAGAGCTGCTCCCTGGCTCAGCAGAGCATCAAATGAAAGATAAACAGAGCACTCTAAAAATAAATCACTAAAGAAAAGGTTTAGGCGCGCAAGTTATGAAAATTCTGCTCTCAGACTCTGTTCCAAGTCTGTCAGTGCACAGCCCCAGGACGCGTGCCTACCGATCTTAGGACCAATCACCTCTGCACTTTAATCAACCCCAGACCCCCCGCCCGCCCTTCCCTGCTACCTTTTCAGTGTGCATTTAGTGTACCGTAACTGTACCGGTCTGGTGGGCATCAAACATGGCTCCTTCACTTTAGAGACAGTGTCAGACAGTCATGCGGTCAGGTGCCAGGCATCCCCCTCATGATTTCCCAGTTCCTGTTTAGAGACACAGCACAGCAGTGAGTGACTCCACTGCTCCATACGTCACTGAGCAGTGAGCACAGATAGGGAGGCAGGTTTAGGCTAGCAGCGCAACTTCGCAAGCACCACGACATGCCCACAACATTCATAGTGAAATTGGGCAGGGGAGGAGCAACGTACAAAGAAGCAACAGCATCCGGGAAAACTATTTGTGGAAATTGCAGCGCTGGAGGCCCGCATCCCCCTAGTAAATTGGAAACTGTCTTAAAACTGCATGCTCTATCTGAATCATAAAAGTTAATTTTGAATTGAGTATCCCTTTAATTTACATCTTCACAACTTATTTAAATGATGCAAACTTTGGCCAAGTGCCCACAAGGTAAGCACCTTCTTTTGGTTTTGGAGCCACATCTTCATTATAACAGTTTGCAAATAGAGGTTGTACCATCTACTAGTCCCTTCATCTCCAAAGCCAATATGTGTGATAATTACAATCCACTGCCTCTGAGGATTAACTGATTGCTACGGCACTCTCAAAACTAAATTACCTTTAATTTTATATCTGTGACCAGAAAGCTCTAATAATCCAGGCAGCCAGCCAGCAGTAAATGCTGTTAGTTATTCCCTGCCCGCACCTATTTTAATTTGCCTCAAACAATTTGACATTCCTTCATAATTTTCTATCTATAAATATATTTATAATTTTATATTATTTTACATTACACAACCTATTATCATGTATTTGCTCCCAAATACTTTCTTCATTATATCTGTGAAACATATTAACCAGGAACAAAGATTACAGTCAGTCTTTTTCACCACAGTTAAGCATCCTGGTTTAGTCTGTGCTATTTTATTGTAGTGTGTATAAATAATTTAATTAATAAACAGAGTAAGTGAAAATAATGAAAATGTTCTTTCTGTTTTAGTAATTGTTGCCTAAAGTAAGGCCAGAAGCGAAGCATAATTTGTGTTCCTTTTAAAGCCACCATCATTGTAACATAGTAACTTAGTAGATGAGGTTGAAAGAAGACAGAAGTCCATCGAGATCAACCTAAACCAGGGGTCAGCAACCTTCGGCTCCCAGATGTTTTGTAACTACATTTCCCATGATGCTCAGATAGCCTAAAGAGTGTCTCAGCATCGTGGGAAATGTAGTTCCAAAACTTCAAAACTTAGTCCCATTGTCTATTCTAAAAGTACTTTTATTTTTACACTTCAGTAAAATGGGTAGATAAAAGCCCAGATTAGGTATTTTATAAAGGTTCTGTGATCTGAATATTGTTATATGCAGAATGCTATAGATATGAGTTTAGAAGATTCTAGTCCCTTTCAAACAGACAAAACAGGTCAATCTCTGCTAAACCCCCATAGGATGGTGATTGCAGCCTTCCAAGAACAGAATTTACAGCCATTTGTGTGAGCTGCAGATATCTAATTCCAGTTAAATCTCTATTCATCCTGAAATGCCTGTATTGTCAGTCTCGAAGACAGAGCTCACCAATATCTACTTTGTTATCGGATTAGAACAATGTGTTCTTGTAAAATTTATATATAGATATATATATATATATATATATATATATATATATATATATATATAGTGATTTGTAATCATATTTAAAGCTTTAGAAAAGTGGCCTCTTGGCAATAACCATGTTCCATACTAATGAACAATGCATCCATTATTGAGTTTTAATATTTTATATCATGTAATATCTTCCTTTAGAAGCTCCAGTTAACTTGCCAATCTTTTTTTTTTCTTTATAATAATAATATTCAAAGAATAGCTTTTTAAATAAGAACGTGCTGCTTTTTTTAAATGATTTGCAATAAAAAATGTAACATTTTAGGTATATATATATATATATATATATATATATATATATATATATATATATGTGTGTATATATATATACTGTGTATATATCTATATATATCTATATATATATAAATCACTACCACAATCTGCTTTTATTTCAGTATTTCTATAAAACCCATTTGTTTGACAAAATATACATTATTTCTCAACCAAAATGACATAGCTCTCCATTTACCAAGCAGTGATTGCTGCTTCGGATGCCCATGGTTTAAGGCTCTCCTGAAATGATAGTGAAGAAGCTTTAACCTGTCTGCCACTTAAAAGTTGGCAGATTGAAATCATCCCGATCGAATACAATTGGGATGATTGACAGCCCCTGCTAGCGGGCGATTGGCTGCCAGGGAGCAGGGAGCAGCATTGCACAAGCATTACTTTTGAAATGCTTGGGCAATGTTAAATGCGGACAACATATTCTGTCTGCTCACAGCAATATCCGGTGGAAATAATTTGCTGTAGCGAATCATGTTCATCCAAGACATCATAGATAGAGCCCATAGTATTCACTAATAAAAGTAAAAAATATGTTTGCTATTATGTACAAACCCCCCCCCCCCAAAAAAAAAAACCAACAACAATATTTTGGTATGACCACCATTTGTCTTAATGACTGTTTTAACTCTGTCTGGCACTGATTCTACAAACGTTTGTTCACAATGTTACAAACCATATTATTCAATCACTCCTTTTGAGTATCTCTGAGAGTGTCTATAGATGTCAGTGTGTTTTGGTTTTTCCATTTTCAGATTTTCCCAAAAATTCAGTAGTGTTGAGGTCTGTTTTTTTTCTTGGAGAAATCCACGTAGTTTAGCAGTCCTGTTATTCCTTGGACTAAAAATAAATCTAGCACACCTTTAAGCCAGAAGAAGTGGCATGTACCTGCAGAACAGTGTACAGCTTGTACCGTGCAAGTCAACGGCTCTCGTATAGGAAGAAAACTATCTGACTATTTCCTACACCACATTTAATAGTAGGTTTTATAGACTGTAGTGTCAGCCTTTCATCCTGCCATCTCCTTACATGAACTCCGGGATTGCATTCTAAAATTTCAGAGTTTAATTAATCAGTAAACAAATACATTTTCTTCCATTAAGAAATGTTTTGGTCCATACTAAATGTTTCCACTTGTTTTTTTCTACAAAGAGGTAGTTTAGAGACTGCTGCCCTACCATAAAGACTTTACCAATCATATTTTGATTATGCTTCGGCTTATTGGTGTAAGACATTCATGTTTCAGCTTGACTTGAATTGTTGATGCAGATGCTTTTCTTTTCTGTGAAGATAGCTTAATAAATATTGATCTTCTAAAGGAATGGTTATTTTAGGTCTGCCTGGTCTTGCTTTGGAAGAAAATGACTTGCTTTCAGAAAATTTCTTTATCATTTGTTCTACTGCACCATTAGAAATATTCACCTTAGCTGTATTTAAATTTTAAAAAAACATATTTCATAGGGAGCTTTAGAAACTTTGGGAGATTAAGGAAGAAATTTGGCAGGTTTAAAAGTTCTGCAGCCCTATATAAAGAATGTTTGTTTATATGTCTTAAGGGTTCTGCCTACTTTAACTAACATATTTTAGCATGTTTTAGCTGTAAATGGAAAAAAAACTATTCTATTAAGTTATCTGAAAATTAAATAATGCAATTCTAGCAAATATTATATTAGATTTCTTATCAATAACAGGTTAAAATATAAACGCAGTTGAAAATTACTTTTATTTGTAAATTTTAATTTTGACTTCCATTTACTTTCAAAGGGATAGTAAAGTTAAAATTAAACTTTCATGTTTCAGATAGATCATGCAGTTTTAACCCCTTAATGACAACTGACGTACCAGGTACGTCCTGCAAAAACTAGCAGTTAGTGACAATGGACGTACCTGGTACGTCAGTTGTTTAAGAGAGTGCTGGAAGCGATCGCAATTGCTTCCAGCAGCTCTCAGGGTATTGCAGTGATGCCTCGATATGGAGGCATCCTGCAATACCTTTTAACAAGCCTCCGATGCAGAGAGAGCCACTCTGTGGCCCTCTCTGCACCGGTATCAATGGTGCAGTGTTCCGGGGGGAAGGGAAGCAAAGAGGCGGCAGCGTGCGGGCGCGCGCGTGCACGTGGGGGGCGTGCGCGTGTGCACGTGGGGCGCGCGCGCACATATTAGCCACTGACACCAATGGAAAAAAAAAAAGTTCAAAACATAAAAAAAAAAAAATATATATATATAAAAGGATCTGGGGGGGTTGGGGGTATTGGGGGGGGGGGCTGCTACACTACAGAAAAGTTTATAAATATTTTTGGGGGCAAAATTTATAAATATTTTTGGGGGCAAATTGGGTACTGGCAGACAGCTGCCAGTACCCAAGATGGCGGCAATTAAGTAGCAGGGAGGGTTATAGAGCTGTTTGGTGGGGGATCAGGGAGGTTGGGGGCTAAGGCAGGGCTCCATTACAGCAGAATACATTTTAAAAAAAAAATAAAATAAAAAAAACTCCTTTTATTTAGTACTGGCAGACTTTCTGCCAGTACTTAAGATGGCGGGGACAATTGTGGGGTGGGGGAGGGAAGAGAGCTGTTTGGGAGGGATCAGGGGGTGGGATGTGTCAGGTGGGAGGCTGATCTCTACACTAAAGCTAAAATTAACCCTGCCAGCGCCCTACAAGCTACCTAATTAACTCCTTCACTGCTGGGCATAATTCACGTGTTGTGCGCAGCAGCATTTAGCGGCCTTCTAATTAACAAAAAGCAACGCCAAAGCCATATATGTCTGCTATTTCTGAACAAAGGGGATCCCAGAGAAGCTTTTACAACCATTTGTGCCATAATTGCACAAACTGTTTGTAAATAATTTCAGTGAGAAACCTAAAATTGTGAAAAATTTAAAGGTTTTTTTTATTTGCTCGCATTTGGCGGTGAAATGGTGGCATGAAATATACCAAAATTGGCCTAGATCAATACTTGGAGTTGTCTACTACACTAAACTAAAGCTAAAATTAACCCTACAAGCTCCCTACATGCTCCCTAATTAACCCCTTCACTGCTGGGCATAAAACACGTGTGGTGCGCAGCGGCATTTAGCGGCCTTCTAATTACCAAAAAGCAACCCCAAAGCCATATAAGTCTGCTATTTCTGAACAAAGGCGATCCCAGAGAAGCATTTACAACCATTTGTGCCATAATTGCAGAAGCTGTTTGTAAATAATTTCAGTGGGAAACCTAAAGTTTGTGACAAAATGTGTGAAAAAGTGAACATTTTTTTTAATGTGATCGCATTTGGCGGTGAAACGGTGGCATGAAATATACCAAAATGGGCCTAGATCAATACTTTGGGATGTCTTCTAAAAAAAAATATATACATGTCAAGGGATATTCAGGTATTCCTTACAGATATCAGTGTTCCAATGTAACTAGCGCTAATTTTGAAAAAAAAGTGGTTTGGAAATAGCGAAGTGCTACTTGTATTTATGGCCCTATAACTTACAAAAAAAGCAAAGAACATGTAAACATTGGGTATTTCTAAACTCAGGACAAAATTTAGAAACTATTTAGCATGGGTGTTTTTTGGTGGTTGTAGATGTGTAACAGATTTTGGGGGTCAAAGTTAGAAAAAGTGTGTTTTTTCCATTTTTTCCTCATATTTTATAAAAATTTTTATAGTAAATTATAAGATATAATGAAAATAATGGTATATTTAGAAAGTCTATTTAATGGCGAGAACAACGGTATATAATATGTGTGGGTACAGTAAATGAGTAAGAGGAAAATTACAGCTGAACACAAACACCACAGAAATGTAAAAATAGCCATTGTCATTAAGGGTAAGAAAATTGAAAAATGGTCCGGTCATTAAGGGGTTAAACAACTTTTCAATTTACTCATGTTGTCAAATTTGCTTCATTCTCTTAGTATAATTTCAGGAGCAGCAATGCACTATTCGTAAATAGTTGCTAATTCAGGGGCGGGCTGCCCTTAATCATGTTAAAAATGGCTGCTGCTTTTTTTTTATTGTAATTTTGATAGCGGCCAGCAGGGGGAACAGCTGTACATACATAAGGAGCAGTGGAGCAGCCTTTCTCTCTATGGCACTGACAGGACATGTGCTGAGGGGGAAGGGATTAGGGTAGGCTTTCCCTAGTCAAACAGACTAAGAGGCCCATTTATCAAGCTCCGTATGGAGCTTGTGGGCCTGTGTTTCTGGTGAGTCTTCAGACTCGCCAGAAACAGCAGTTATGAAGCAGCAGTCAAAAGACCGCTGCTCCATAACCCTGTCCACCTGCTCTGAGCAGGCGGACAGGAATTGCCACAATTCAACCCGATCGAGTTGATTGACACCTCCCTGCTGGCAGCCGATTGGCCGCGAGTCTGCAGGGGGCTGCGTTGCACCAGCAGCTCTTGTGAGCTGCTGGTGCAATGCTGAATATGGAGAGCGTATTGCTGTCCGCATTCAGCAAGGTCTTGCGGACCTGATCCGCACTGTTGGATCAGGTCCGCAAGACCTTTGATACATAGGCCTCTATGAGTGCAGTCTCAATGAATGGAGGGAAAAGCTGCTTGCACCAGTGTGAGTTACTAGAAGCATGTGTGGCCACCTCTACTTATTGACATAGCTGAGATTCACCTGGGCAGCTTCCAGCCAACAACTAAACAGTACATAAATGTGCTCTCAGCAAGTGTATGTGGTTTCTTCAGGGCTGCAGTGAGATCCTCATGTAGAGTACAGCTAATACTGTGCAGTGTGCAGCTTTTATTTTAGCTAAAGCCCTGGGATAAGCCATTTCAGTTTATGTTGTATCCTACATGGGGTAATAAAACAGTTTTTTACCTTTCACAGCAGCAGTATTTGTCACCTATGCATTGCTTTACTGTGTGATGTTTGTTTAACTGTACTTAACAGTCCCTTGCTATTCTGCACATGTACATTTATATACAATTCTGCAATGGGAGTGTATGTGTACCCCAGGGCTAGTGAGCAGGGCTGTGCATTTATATACAATTCTGCAATGGGAGTGTATGTGTACCCCAGGGTTAGTGAGCAGGGCTGTACATTTATATACAATTCTGCAATGGGAGTGTATGTGTACCTCAGGGCTAGTGAGCAGGGCTGTGCATTTATATACAATTCTGCAATGGGAGTGTATGTGTACCCCAGGGCTAGTGAGCAGGGCTGTACATTTATATACAATTCTGCAATGGGAGTGTATGTGTACCCCAGGGTTAGTGAGCAGGGCTGTACATTTATATACAATTCTGCAATGGGAGTGTATGTGTACCCCAGGGCTAGTGAGCAGGGCTGTGCATTTATATACAATTCTGCAATGGGAGTGTATGTGTACCCCAGGGTTAGTGAGCAGGGCTGTGCATTTATATACAATTCTGCAATGCGAGTGTATGTGTACCCCAGGGTTAGTGAGCAGGGCTGTACATTTATATACAAGTCTGCAATGGGAGTGTATGTGTACCCCAGGGTTAGTGAGCAGGGCTGTACATTTATATACAATTCTGCAATGGGAGTGTATGTGTACCCCAGGGCTAGTGAGCAGGTCTGTGCATTTATATACAATTCTGCAATGGGAGTGTATGTGTACCCCAGGGCTAGTGAGCAGGGCTGTACATTTATATACAATTCTGCAATGGGAGTGTATGTGTACCCCAGGGCTAGTGAGCAGGGCTGTGCATTTATATACAATTCTGCAATGGGAGTTTGTGTACCCCAGGGCTAGTGAGCAGGGCTGTGCATTTATATACAATTCTGCAATGGGAGTGTATGTGTACCCCAGGGCTAGTGAGCAGGGCTGTGCATTTATATACAATTCTGCAATGGGAGTGTATGTGTACCCCAGGGCTAGTGAGCAGGGCTGTGCATTTATATACAATTCTGCAATGGGAGTGTATGTGTACCCCAGGGCTAGTGAGCAGGGCTGTGCATTTATATACAATTCTGCAATGGGAGTGTATGTGTACCCCAGGGTTAGTGAGCAGGGCTGTGCATTTATATACAATTCTGCAATGGGAGTGTATGTGTACCCCAGGGCTAGTGAGCAGGGCTGTGCATTTATATACAATTCTGCAATGGGAGTGTATGTGTACCCCAGGGTTAGTGAGCAGGGCTGTGCATTTATATACAATTCTGTAATGGGAGTGTATGTGTACCCCAGGGCTAGTGAGCAGGGCTGTGCATTTATATACAGTTCTGCAATGGGAGTGTATGTGTACCCCAGGGCTAGTGAGCAGGGCTGTGCATTTATATACAATTCTGCAATGGGAGTGTATGTGTACCCCAGGGTTAGTGAGCAGGGCTGTGCATTTATATACAATTCTGCAATGGGAGTGTATGTGTACCCCAGGGTTAGTGAGCAAGGCTGTGCATTTATATACAATTCTGCAATGGGAGTGTATGTGTACCCCAGGGCTAGTGAGCAGGGCTGTGCATTTATATACAATTCTGCAATGGGAGTGTATGTGTACCCCAGGGCTAGTGAGCAGGGCTGTGCATTTATATACAATTCTGCAATGGGAGTGTATGTGTACCCCAGGGCTAGTGAGCAGGGCTGTGCATTTATATACAATTCTGCAATGGGAGTGTATGTGTACCCCAGGGCTAGTGAGCAGGGCTGTACATTTATATACAATTCTGCAATGGGAGTGTATGTGTACCCCAGGGTTAGTGAGCAGGGCTGTACATTTATATACAATTCTGCAATGGGAGTGTATGTGTACCCCAGGGCTAGTGAGCAGGGCTGTGCATTTATATACAATTCTGCAATGGGAGTGTATGTGTACCCCAGGGTTAGTGAGCAGGGCTGTGCATTTATATACAATTCTGCAATGGGAGTGTATGTGTACCCCAGGGTTAGTGAGCAGGGCTGTGCATTTATATACAATTCTGCAATGGGAGTGTATGTGTACCCCAGGGCTAGTGAGCAGGGCTGTGCATTTATATACAATTCTGCAATGGGAGTGTATGTGTACCCCAGGGTTAGTGAGCAGGGCTGTGCATTTATATACAATTCTGCAATGGGAGTGTATGTGTACCCCAGGGCTAGTGAGCAGGGCGGTGCATTTATATACAATTCTGCAATGGGAGTGTATGTGTACCCCAGGGTTAGTGAGCAGGGCTGTACATTTATATACAATTCTGCAATGGGAGTGTATGTGTACCCCAGGGCTAGTGAGCAGGGCTGTGCATTTAAATACAATTCTGCAATGGGAGTGTATGTGTAGCCCAGGGCTAGTGAGCAGGGCTGTGCATTTATATACAATTCTGCAATGGGAGTGTATGTGTACCCCAGGGTTAGTGAGCAGGGCTGTACATTTATATACAATTCTGCAATGGGAGTGTATGTGTACCCCAGGGCTAGTGAGCAGGGCGGTGCATTTATATACAATTCTGCAATGGGAGTGTATGTGTACCCCAGGGCTAGTGAGCAGGGCTGTGCATTTATATACAGTTCTGCAATGGGAGTGTATGTGTACCCCAGGGCTAGTGAGCAGGGCTGTGCATTTATATACAATTCTGCAATGGGAGTGTATGTGTACCCCAGGGCTAGTGAGCAGGGCTGTGCATTTATATACAATTCTGCAATGGGAGTGTATGTGTACCCCAGGGCTAGTGAGCAGGGCTGTGCATTTATATACAATTCTGCAATGGGAGTGTATGTGTACCCCAGGGCTAGTGAGCAGGGCTGTGCATTTATATACAATTCTGCAATGGGAGTGTATGTGTACCCCAGGGCTAGTGAGCAGGTCTGTGCATTTATATACAATTCTGCAATGGGAGTGTATGTGTACCCCAGGGCTAGTGAGCAGGGCTGTGCATTTATATACAATTCTGCAATGGGAGTGTATGTGTACCCCAGGGCTAGTGAGCAGGGCTGTGCATTTATATACAATTCTGCAATGGGAGTGTATGTGTACCCCAGGGCTAGTGAGCAGGGCTGTGCATTTATATACAATTCTGCAATGGGAGTGTATGTGTACCCCAGGGTTAGTGAGCAGGGCTGTGCATTTATATACAATTCTGCAATGGGAGTGTATGTGTACCCCAGGGCTAGTGAGCAGGGCTGTGCATTTATATACAATTCTGCAATGGGAGTGTATGTGTACCCCAGGGTTAGTGAGCAGGGCTGTGCATTTATATACAATTCTGTAATGGGAGTGTATGTGTACCCCAGGGCTAGTGAGCAGGGCTGTGCATTTATATACAGTTCTGCAATGGGAGTGTATGTGTACCCCAGGGCTAGTGAGCAGGGCTGTGCATTTATATACAATTCTGCAATGGGAGTGTATGTGTACCCCAGGGTTAGTGAGCAGGGCTGTGCATTTATATACAATTCTGCAATGGGAGTGTATGTGTACCCCAGGGTTAGTGAGCAGGGCTGTGCATTTATATACAATTCTGCAATGGGAGTGTATGTGTACCCCAGGGCTAGTGAGCAGGGCTGTGCATTTATATACAATTCTGCAATGGGAGTGTATGTGTACCCCAGGGCTAGTGAGCAGGGCTGTGCATTTATATACAATTCTGCAATGGGAGTGTATGTGTACCCCAGGGCTAGTGAGCAGGGCTGTGCATTTATATACAATTCTGCAATGGGAGTGTATGTGTACCCCAGGGCTAGTGAGCAGGGCTGTACATTTATATACAATTCTGCAATGGGAGTGTATGTGTACCCCAGGGTTAGTGAGCAGGGCTGTACATTTATATACAATTCTGCAATGGGAGTGTATGTGTACCCCAGGGCTAGTGAGCAGGGCTGTGCATTTATATACAATTCTGCAATGGGAGTGTATGTGTACCCCAGGGTTAGTGAGCAGGGCTGTGCATTTATATACAATTCTGCAATGGGAGTGTATGTGTACCCCAGGGTTAGTGAGCAGGGCTGTGCATTTATATACAATTCTGCAATGGGAGTGTATGTGTACCCCAGGGCTAGTGAGCAGGGCTGTGCATTTATATACAATTCTGCAATGGGAGTGTATGTGTACCCCAGGGTTAGTGAGCAGGGCTGTGCATTTATATACAATTCTGCAATGGGAGTGTATGTGTACCCCAGGGCTAGTGAGCAGGGCGGTGCATTTATATACAATTCTGCAATGGGAGTGTATGTGTACCCCAGGGTTAGTGAGCAGGGCTGTACATTTATATACAATTCTGCAATGGGAGTGTATGTGTACCCCAGGGCTAGTGAGCAGGGCTGTGCATTTAAATACAATTCTGCAATGGGAGTGTATGTGTACCCCAGGGCTAGTGAGCAGGGCTGTGCATTTATATACAATTCTGCAATGGGAGTGTATGTGTACCCCAGGGTTAGTGAGCAGGGCTGTACATTTATATACAATTCTGCAATGGGAGTGTATGTGTACCCCAGGGCTAGTGAGCAGGGCGGTGCATTTATATACAATTCTGCAATGGGAGTGTATGTGTACCCCAGGGCTAGTGAGCAGGGCTGTGCATTTATATACAGTTCTGCAATGGGAGTGTATGTGTACCCCAGGGCTAGTGAGCAGGGCTGTGCATTTATATACAATTCTGCAATGGGAGTGTATGTGTACCCCAGGGCTAGTGAGCAGGGCTGTGCATTTATATACAATTCTGCAATGGGAGTGTATGTGTACCCCAGGGCTAGTGAGCAGGGCTGTGCATTTATATACAATTCTGCAATGGGAGTGTATGTGTACCCCAGGGCTAGTGAGCAGGGCTGTGCATTTATATACAATTCTGCAATGGGAGTGTATGTGTACCCCAGGGTTAGTGAGCAGGGCTGTGCATTTATATACAATTCTGCAATGGGAGTGTATGTGTACCCCAGGGCTAGTGAGCAGGGCTGCATGGAAATATGGAAGCATATTATCTTTTAAAAGCATTTTGTGTTAGTGTTAATTCAGATAAGCTGTGTCTGTGCTGTTTTCTTCTTCTAAGTTATTCATTTCTTGGTTTCTAGGCGGAATTAGCTAAAAACTGGCTTCCTGAAGCATTTTTATTAAAGGGTCATGAAACCCATCATTTTAATTTTATGGTTCAGATAGAGCAGACAATTTTAAACAACTTCCCAATTTACTTTTATTATCTAATTTGCTTAGTTGTCTTGGTAACCTTTGCTGAAAAAGATAACTAGGTAAGCTTAGGATCTGGGAGCTAGCTGCTTATTGGTGGCTGCACGTATATATATCTATTGTCATTGGCTTAACAATGTGTTCAGCTATCTCCTGGTAGTACATTGCTGCTCCTTCAATAAAGGATACCAAAAAAATGAAGCAACATTGACAATAAAAGTACATTGGAAAGTTGTTAAAAATGTATGCTCTATCCGAATCTTAAAAGAAAAAAAATTGGGTTTCATGTCACTTTAAGTTATTAAACATGTGCGTACATTGTGGAGCATTTGATTGCATTTGCATTCTTGCAGTATTATTAATCTGCAACATTAAAGGGACAGTCTACACCAGAATTTTTATTGTTTTAAAAGATAGATAATCCCTTTATTACCCATTCTCCAGTTTTGCATAACCAACACAGTTATAATAATATACTTTTAACCTCTGTGATTCTCTTGTATCTAAGCCTCTGCAAACTGCCCATTTTTTCTGTTCTTTTGACAGACTTGCAGTCTAGCCAATCAGTGCCTGCTCCCAGATAACTTCACGTGCATGAGCACAGTGTTATCTATATGAAATACGTGAACTAACACCCTCTAGTGGTGAAAAACTGTTAAAATGCAATCTGAAAAGAGGTGGGCTTCAAGGTCTAAGAAATTAGCATATGAACCTCCTAGGTTAAGCTTTCAACTAAGAATACCAAGAGAACAAAGCAGAATTGGTGATAAAAGTAAATTGGAAAATTGTTTAAAATTACATGCTCTATGGGAATCATGACAGTTTATTTTGGCCTAGACTGTCCCTTTAAGAGACATGAAACCCAATGTTGTTGTTTTTTTCATGATTCAGATAGAGCATACAGTTAAAAAAACATTCTAGTTGACTTAAAGTATTTTATCAAGTTTGCTTCATTTTCTTGGTATCTTTTCTTGAAGGGGCTGCATTGCTCTACTGGGAGCTAGATAAACACAACAGGTGAGACAATGACAAGAAGCATATATATATGCAGCCACCAATCGGCCGCTTTCTCCCATTAGTGCATTGCTGCTCCTGAACTAGCACGTAAGCATGCGAGCCCAGCTGCTTTATAGATCAGCTTCATGAGGGCTGAATTGCAACAGTGCAACTCTTGGTAGGGTCCCCTACCCATTGTCTCTTAAAAATGCATATCTTGTTTACTATATGTAAATTAAAAAATATTAGAAAGTTTTTTTTCCCTTTGCTAGAGTCTACCTTGACATGGTGGCAGGCTTGATATTTTTTTGGCCAAAGAATGAATATGGGGGGGATGGACTCTGCTTTAGTAAAGGGCCCCAAAATTTCTAGTGGTGGCCCTGCGTATTACCCAGCACTGTGGTGCCAACCTTGGGGTGACAGTGCTGGTGTGGGATTCAGTGAGTACTTTGTATGTGCATTCATATATTATATTATTTACTGTTTATTAAGTTAGAATACATGTGGGGCTCCTCTTTGTGTCTCATTGGCATCCGGTGATTGTAGCATTAAAGGTGTTAATATGAGTTATCAGTAATTTAAACAGGACAGCAACATGGCTTTAGGTGTACATGAGGGCTGCACACAGTCCATCCAGCATGAAAAATAATAGGTAACATGTGATCGCTCTAACTATAGGCTTATTTAGTTTACAAGAAATTTTAGATGTTTTTTTATTTAGTTGTTAATCCGGTGTGTACAGACCGTCAATTCTACCAGCCTATATGGTCACCGTATTTTTAAAGAGGCAATGAATGTGCTAAAAAAACATCTAAAAAAAATCAGTGGTTTAAAATCATTGCAGAAAAAAATGCTCAAAAGCTTTGCTTTAACCCCTGGAAAAAAAATCCCCTGACTGGCACATTCCACCAGCCCACATTTTTTAAGGAATGTAAACACTTTTGAGATCACAATACAACATTTTAAATAAAGTCTAGTAAACACCTTTGCAATAAACTTTCATTATTTTGCACCCTTTTCTGCAATTAGACTTTGAAAACAAACTTTTTTATAATTCCAAGAATGTGAACATGCACTGTCTGTTCCCAGTTGGCTTCAGTAAAGGTTATTCCTGGTGAGTCCTGCTGGCTGTGGGTCCTGCTGGCTATGGGTCCTGCTGTGGCCTGTGGTGGATTCTTCTGGCTATGGGTCCTGCAGTGGGTCATGCTGTGGCCTGTGGTGGGTCCTTCTGGCTGTGGGTCCCTTCTGGCTGTGGGTCCTGTTGGCTGTGGCCTGCTGTGGGTCCTGCTGGCTGTGGCCTGCGGTGGGTCCTGCTGGCTGTGGGTCTTGTGGCTGTGAGCTGATTCATTGGTGCAATGGGCCACTTGACTGGATTTGCCCCCCAGGCCTAAGGCTGCCAGCCCTCCCCTCTGCTAATTGGTGGCTGCATATATATATATATATATATATATATATATGCCCCTTCTCATTAGCTCAACCGATGTGTTCAGATAGCTTCCTGTATTGTATTGAAGCCAGTTTGGTAATTTAAGTAAATTAAAAAGTTCTTCAAAATTGTATGTTCTCTCTGAATCATGAAAGAAAACAAAATGGGTTTCATGTTCATTTAAGTGTTTATTTCCTCCTTTTACACAAAATTGGCTCAGGATGCACATTTCCATATAATTTTATATAGGATATATTTATTTTAGTGTCTCATTGACATATCAGGCTTATTAAATACAATGGCCTGTAATACCAGCGCATGCAAATGTGTGCGGGTATTACAAGTACAGCACAATGCAGATGCGACCTTGCATTCACATTGCATGGAAGCCGTACGCTCCATAGGCTATAATGGGAGCCTTGTTCTCATGCCGTCAGACATGGCTGAGAACCTAGAAGTACACATATTAACACATAAATATATATGTATATTTACTGAGAACACCCCACACCCACTCAATTTAAGCCCTAAAAACTGCTTTGTGCAGATAAAAAAACATGCTAATATTTTTTTATTTAAAAAACCCACACTATACTTAATTTAGGGGGCAATCGGGGCACATTTTAAAAAATAACCAGAGATCTGATCTCTGGTTAATTTTCGGAGCACTAATTGCTACCGCAAGCTTGCGGTAGCATTAACCAGCCACTTGTAATGGCTGGTTATTTATCATGCACCCGTAAACTGGAGAATTTGTCAATTTACAGGCATGCGATAAATTAGCGCTTCCCTTGTAATCTAGCCCAATATTGGAATAAAATTACACTTTTTTGAATTCTTCATAATAAAACAAGTGTGTATGTCACTAGATACCAACCATTAATAACTAACACTATATGCCAATTCTGCTTCCTTTATTAATCTATTTCTAGCAATCCAATATCTATTAAAATATAGCAAGGGGTCCTGTCAGTTAGCATGATATATAATAATTAGTAATAATAATTAATATTGACATAATCTATAATTTCCAAGCAAAAAACTAAATAATGTAGATAATACATCATATATTATGTATATTATTTAGTTGTTTGCTTGGCAATTGGGGATTATTTAATGCAAGAGGTTTAAATCTGCTTAAAATGCTTAGACATAAACAGTAGATTCCATAAACAAAAGGTAACATAGGACAAAGCACTCCAATAAACAAGAGATTGATTTTTATGTTTAGTTCTATACTTTTCCTTATATAATTAGTGTTTACAATATTTTACATTTTCTAATTATTGAATAAAGCAATAATATTTTGGTGATTTGATCATTTTGTTGATGAGTTTTATATGTCAAAACACTGCTATATTTATATATTATTTATAATGAGGGGTATCTACTTGTAGATTTATTTATAGTAAAATACATCATTTTGGAAAAGGTTTTAAATAACATAAAGCTTTAGTATTTTTTTGTCGGTAATAATTAAATGTAATAATAATTAAATGTGTAAAGATTGAAAGAGGGTTAAGCACCATATACAACATTTTAATGTCCTACATTAAAACAAATTGAGATGAATAAATTTGAGGTTAAAAGAAGTTTGTATGTTTATGTAGTCCAGACTCTTGACTCTCCTTTAATTAGTTGGTGGCATTGTGCACGTCACTAGAGCACCATTAAATACAGTAAACTTGCATTATAAAAAGACGATGCAATAACACTTAGGTAAGATTTATCATGAGGCAAATTCAGTTGCAGGCTCGCAAATTTGAACCTGCAACTGATATTTATGAAGCAGTGGTTTATACTGCTACTTCATAAACTCTCTTGCCAATTTGGAGTTGGCATATTAAAATCACCCCACATTCTTTTGACCAGGATGATTGTCAAGTCATACTCTCATGTAGTTGGTTGCGTAAGTGTAGGGGGCTGCATTGTACAAGCCGTGCTTTGTTAAATATAGGGAACAAATGTGCCCCACAATCTGCGATCAAGTGCGGACATGCTCCCAAAAGGGGAATCCTGTCCGCTCGCAGATTGAGAAATCTTGTCCTTAGTCTGAATTTCAAATGAGATTTCAAAGTTACTTCCAATTTAACTGCCCCCCCCCCCCCTTCATTATTTGACAAACATATATACTGTTAACTCTTCTGAGTGCTTAGTAGGAACTGGTGCCTCAGAAAGTGTGCATATAAAAAGACTGTGCACACTTTTATAATGGAAGTCCATTAATTGTATTTTTAATTGCATGCTCTATCTAAATTATAAAAGTTTAATTTTGACTTGTTTCCCTTTATCTGACTTAACAAAGGAGATTAACAACCACCACTGAAAGAAATAGGGTAAAGCTGAAGAAAAGTCCTCTGAGCTTTAAGTGAATTGTTTTCGCCATCTTGTTGGTACTGCATATGAATTACCAAGAACTGATAGTGTATAATACACAGTTCTAGACATTGCCCTATTACATACCACCTTTATATCTAGTATCATCATTTTAGTATTGCAATAATATTAACTAAATATCATTCAACATTAATTGAACTTCAGTGGCCTGTCATTCTATCTGCATCAACATAGCTTTACCAATGTTGTCACTCCTCATATAAAACAGTCAGTGTAGCAAAACGCTGCTAAAACTATACACCCTAAAGGGACTATGGACTATAAGGACCAGCATAGCCATGCAGACCTGTGTGTAGGAAATCACTCAGGACATATGGCCTGTGATTGGTTGCATCAACTTGAATTTTGAAAAGTGCATAAGCTAAATTATGCAAGAAAGAAACAACCCATTTAAACAGAGAAAATAAATGCTCCATAATTTAATTGTTGGATGCCACTATTATATGTTTCCCATGACTCTTACAGCACTACCCCTCCTCATCAAGCACTGCTTAATTAGAGAACAGTAAACCAAAATAAATCTGTTAAATTAAGCTGAGGGTGATATTCAAGACTTGTTCTGTAATCTTATAAATGTGTTCATTATGGATGTCATGCAGTTAGTGATAACCAATAAGGTTGGTTATCTGTTGGATAATTATGGGTTATTTAAATCTTAAACATATCCTAAGCATTCTTGAAATACCTACTTAATTTGTCCCTATCTCTCTAGAGAAGATATTCTTCATATCTATAAAGTTTTAAACAAAATAATATTTTACAAACACATTAAAACAACATACATTATTATGTTTTTGTAAATGTGGAAAGTAAACCTAACATTTTATTGAAATAAGATAGGTTTGTGGGTTGCATTACTGTATTACAATATCAATCCAGAGGAAAAAAACAATTGGCTAGATTACGAGTTGTGCGTTAGGGTTAAAAAGCAACGTTGAGAGGTCCCAACGCTGCTTTTTAACGCCCACTGGTGTTACGAGTCTTGAAATGACAGGCTCACTTCTCACTTTTTTGGCCAGACTCGGAAATACCGCAAATCCACTTACGTAAATTGCGTATCCTATATATTCAACGGGACTTTCATAACGCTGGTATTACGAGTCTAACCAAAAGTGAGCGGTAGACCCTCTCCTGTCAAGACTGATACCGCATCTAAAAGGCAGTAGTTAAGAGTTTTAAACTACAACGCCGTAGCATAAAACTCTTAACTAAAGTGCTAAAAAGTACATTAACACCCATAAACTACCTATTAACCCCTAAACCGAGCCCCCCCCCCCCACATCGCAAACACTAAAATAAATATTTTAACCCCTAATCTGCCGAACCGGACATAGCTGCCACTATAATAAACATATTAACCCCTAAACCGCCGCACTCCCGCATCGCAAACACTAGTTAAATATTATTAACCCATAATCTGCCTGCCCTAACATCGCCGACACATACCTACATTTATTAACCCCTAATCTGCCGCCCCCAAAGTCGCTGCCACTATATTAAATGTATTAACCCCTAAACCTAAGTCTAACCCTAAACCTAACCCCCCTAACTGAAATATAATTTTAATAAATCTAAATAAAATTTCTATCATTAACTAAATTATTCCTATTTAAAACTAAATACGTACCTGTAAAATAAACCCTAATATAGCTACAATATAACTAATAGTTACATTGTAGCTATCTTAGGGTTTATTTTTATTTTACAGGCAAGTTTGTATTTATTTTAACTAGGTACAATAGTTATTAAATAGTTATTAACAATTTAATAACTACCTAGTTAAAATAAGGACAAATTTACCTGTAAAATAAAACCTAACCTATGTTACAATTACACCTAACACTACACTATAATTAAATTAATTACCTAAAATAAATACAATTAATTACAATTTAAATAAATTATCTAAAGTACGAAAAAACCCCCACTAATTACAGAAAATAATAAAATAATTACAAGAATTTTAAACTAATTACACCTACTCTAATCCCCCTAGCAAAATAAAAAAGCCCCCCAAAATAAAAAAAAAGCCCTACCCTACACTAAATTACAAATAGCCCTTAAAAGGGCCTTTTGCTGGGCATTGCCCTAAAGTAATCAGCTCTTTTACCTGTAAGAAAACAAGTACAAATACCCCCCAACATTAAAACCCACCACCCACACAACCAACCCTACTCTAAAACCCACCCAATCCCCCCTTAAAAAAAACCTAACACTAACCCCTTGAAGATCACCCTACCGGGCTGCAGTCCTGGATGAAGATAGAAGATGCCGCCTGGATGAAGACTTCTGCCTGTCTGGAGGACCACACCTGCCCATCTGGAGGACCACTTCTGCCGGCTTTGTGGAGGACTTCAGCCCGGTTGGGTGAAGACTTCTCAAGGTAGGGTGATCTTCAAGGGGTTAGTGTTAGGTTTTTTTAAGGGGGGATCGGGTGGGTTTTAGAGTAGGGTTGATTGTGTGGGTGGTGGGTTTTAATGTTGGGGGGTATTTGTACTTTTTTTTACAGGTAAAAGAGCTCATTACTTTGGGGCAATGCCCTGCAAAAGGCCCTTTTAAGGGCTATTTGTAATTTAGTGTAGGGTAGGGTTTTTTTTTATTTTGGGGGGCTTTTTATTTTGTTAGAGGGATTAGAGTAGGTGTAATTACTTTAAAATTATTGTAATTATTTTATTATTTTCTGTAATTTAGTGGGGGGGTTCGTACTTTAGATAATTTATTTAAATTGCAATTACTTGTATTTAGTTTAGGTAATTAATTATAGTGTAGTGTTAGGTGTAATTGTAACATAGGTTAGGTTTTATTTTACAGGTAAATTTGTCTTTATTTTAACTAGGTAGTTATTAAATAGTTAATAACTATTTAATAACTATTGTACCTGGTAAAAATAAATACAAACTTGCCTGTAAAATAAAAATAAACCCTAAGATAGCTACAATATAACTAATAGTTATATTGTATCTAGCTTATGTTTTAGTTTTATTTCACAGGTAAGTTTGTATTTATTTTAACTAGGTAGTTATTAAATAGTTAATAACTATTTAATAACTAATCTACCTAGTTAAAATAAATACAAACTTACCTGTGAAATAAAACTAAAACATAAGCTAGATACAATATAACTATTAGTTATATTGTAGCTATCTTAGGGTTTATTTTACAGGTAAGTATTTAGTTTTAAATAGGAATAATTTAGTTAATGATAGTAATTTTATTTAGGTTTATTAAAATTATATTTCAGTTAGGGGGGTTAGGTTTAGGGTTAGACTTAGGTTTAGGGGTTAATACATTTAATATAGTGGCGGCGACGTTGGGGGCGGCAGATTAGGGGTTAATAAATGTAGTTAGGTTGCGGCGACATTGGGGGCAGCAGATTAGGGGTTAATACATATAATGTAGGGTTTGGCGATGTTGGGGGCATCAGATTAGGGGTTCATAAGTATAATGTAGGTGGTGGCGGTGTCCGGAGCAGCAGATTAGGGTTTAATAATATAATGTAGAGAAGGACAGGCGGCACTCCAGGGCAGCACCTATGATTAAGTGTCGCAGGGCACGAAACATCTAAGGTCTCCTCCTCCTCCACCATATGTTTGCAACAAGTGTGTTGTTATTTTAAGGTCTCCTCCTCCTCCACCATATGTTTGCAACAAGTGTGTTGTTATTTTAATACTTTTTTTTTTGAATAAAGGAAGATTTTTTAAACTTTTACCCTGGAGTGCCGCCTGTCCTTCTCTACATTGTATCCTGGTGTGCTCAAACCTTTTTAGTGCTGGCACCGCCCCAACACGGACCCACTACCCACTTTCTGGATTCTGAAGAGATTGTTTGTTCTGCCGTGTGACGTGGACTGAGCGACAATGCCCCCTCTCACTACTGTTAATAATATATTGTAGGTGTCGGCTATGTCTGGGGCGTCAGATTAGGGGTTAATAAGTGTAAGATTAGGGGTGTTTAGACTCAGGGTTCATGTTAGGGTGTTAGGTGTAGACATACATGTTTTTTCCCCATAGGAATCAATGAGGCTGCGTTTAAAGCTGAACGCTGCTTTTTTGCTGGTGTTAGTTTTTTTTCAGCCAGCACCCCCCCTTTGATTCCTATGTGGAAATTGTGCACGAGCACGTTTTACCTGCTCACCGCTACCGTAAGCAGCGCTGGTATTGAGGTGAGATGTGGAGTAAAATTTTGCTCTTCGCTCACTTTTCTGCGTTTAACGACTGGCGCTGTCTGTGAGCGGTGAGGGAAAACTGCTCATTAGCACCGCACCCCTGTTAATGCAAAACTCGTAATCTAGGTGATAATATATAGAAGCAAATTACATGAAAAGCAGGCAAAACATATTAATAATTTGTTGATTGTATATAGCTATATGTAAAACCCCTACAAAGATGTCAGACTGCAAACGCATAGTTAAATGGATACTAAATCCAAATTTTTTCTTTCATGATTCAGATAGAGCATGCAATTTTAAGCGACTTTCTAATTTACTCCTATTATCAATTTCTCTTCATTCTCTTCCTATCTTTATTTAAAAAGCAGGAATGTAAAGCTTACGAGCCAGCCCATTTTAGGTTCAGCACCCTAGATAGTGCTTGCTTATTGGTAGCTACATTTAGCAAACCAATAAGCAAGCATAACCCAGGTTCTGAACCAAAAATGGGCCGGCTCCTAAGCTGTATATTCCTGCTTTTTAAATAAAGATAGGAAGAGAACAAAGAAAAATTAATAATAGGAGTAAATTAGAAAGTTGCTTAAAATTGCATGCTCTATCTGAATCACTAAATAAATAATTTGGGTTTAGTATCCCTTTAACATCTGCTCTAGACCAGCAATGCACTACCGGAACAAGCTTAAAGGGACAGTATACACTCATTTTCATATAACTGCATGTAATAGACACTAGTATAAAGAATAAGATGCACAGATACTGATATAAAAATCCAGTATAAAACTGTTTAAAAACTTACTTAGAAGCTGTCAGTTTGGCTCTGTTGAAAAGGTAGCTGGAAAGCCCACTGCGAGTGGCAAATAAGACACTTACCGGCCCTCCCCCTTCTTTTGCATATGAAAAGACCCTTTACACAAACAGCAGCAAGGTGGAGAAGGTAGCTGACCGTATTCACATAAAACTTTGGGGCTTGGTTAGGAGTCTGAAAATCAGAGCAATGTTATTTAAAAAAAAGCAAAACTATACATTTATTTTAAAATAAAACGTTATGGGCTATATAAATAGATCATCTACAAAACATTTATGCAAAGAAAAAATGAGTGTATAATGTCCCTTTAATATATCTGGCAAGCCAATGACAAAATGTGTATTAGTGTAACCACCAATCACCATCTAAGCACATGAAAAAAACTGTTCAGCGCTAGGTTATAGTTCCAGTAGTGCATAGGTAATCTCAGGAGCAGCAATGACCTACTGGAAACTAGTTGCTGATTGATGACTTCACACATATGTCTCTTGTCTGGCTCACCTGGTATGTTCATCTAGCTCCCAGTAGTGCATAGGTAATCTCAGGAGCAGCAATGAACTACTGGAAGCTAGTTGCCGATTGATGACTTCACATATATGTCTCTTGCCTGGCTCACCTGGTGTGTTCATCTAGCTCCCAGTAGTGCGTTGCTGCTACTTCAACAAAGGATACCAAGAGAATGAACCACATTTGACAATAGAACTATAGTGGAAAGTTGTGTAAAATTGCCCAAACCACTAGGCTATAGTTTTATTTTCTGGTTTTATTTTGTCCTGTACTTTAATGGTATTATTCCTCTGTAAGTTGCTGAATACATTGCGGCTGCTGCAGAGGTAGCAGTGTTAATAACAATGATGAAGCACACAAACAAAATGAGAAAGAAAAGCTTTCTGCTGTATAGTTTTCCCTAGGGGAGTGAACTTTTTGTTACAACCTGTTTATAGTGAGAGACTCACTGCATTTTAAAAAGGGCAAAATAATCCTATTATAATTTATGGTTTGCTATTTATAGCAATAGTATGAAAATCATGGCATAAAAGTTTGTTTGATTAGTTTAATTTTCCTGTCAAAACAACACCTGGGAATCCAAAATGCATAAAAACATATTTAAATGTATTATTTATAGGTTATGCACTAAACTTCCTTTTCAAAAAAAGTTACATTTTGTCTACAAACTAGAAAAACATTTCCTAGAATAGCACATAATGCAATTTGTTTCTTTTATTATAAAACTGATAAAAAGAATTACCAGAATATAAAAGATTATAGACTAGATTACAAGTGAAGCACAAAAATATGTAACATCACACAAGTTAAAGGGATACTGAACCCAAATTTTTTCTTTCATGGTTCAGATAGAGCATGCAATTTTAAGCGATTTTCTAATTTACTTCTATTATCATTTTTTTCTTCGTTCTCTTGCTATCTTTATTTGAAAAAGAATGCATCTAAGATAAGGAGCCAGCAAATTTTTAATTCAGAACCATGGACAGCACTTGTTTATTGGTGCTGTACAATCAGCAAGGACAACCCAGGTTTGTTTACCAAAAATGCGCCGGCATCTAAACTTACATTCTTGCTTTTCAAATAAACATACCAAGAGAATGAAGAAAATTTGATAATAGGCGTAAATTAGAAAGTTTCTTAAAATTACATGCTCTATCTGAATCACAAAAGAAACCATTTGGGTTCAGTGTCCCTTTAAATCAGAGTGTTCCTATTCTTGTGCTCATATAATAAGTTGAAAGTGAAATATTTGAGAGCAAAAGACTCAGGTTAACATCTGGAAGTCCAATCACACAGCCGCGCTAATTCTTCTCATCAACTTCTATGGCTCTCTACAAAAAACCTGTTCTGGCTTTCAGTGGCTTTCTAATCCAAAGGTGCACTAGGCAACGTGCGCTAACACAAATGTGCTGTAAGTAATACTTCAATAGCTTTGTTCTCTGAAGAAATTGTTATTTTATACTACCATTAATTAAGGCCATAACAATAAAGCATTATTTTTTTTAAAAAAAATATGCCTTTTATAAAAATAAAATCTGCTTTTTACTTGTTGCATAAAACAGGCTCACTTTGAAAAAAAAAAGAAAACCTTTTCTCAGTAGCATTGCATAATTACAATAAGATTGTAAACTGTAACCAGTAATATAGGACACCTAAATATATATAGTATCATTTCATGTGTTGCTTGATGGGGTTTTTTTTGTGTTTTTTTAGAAGAAATACATTCTCTTTAGAGATGCAGTTTTATAAATTCTGTCTTCCCTTTATGTATTATTATTATTTTTTTAATAACCTGTGACTGAAGTTTCATTATTTAATGTCATGATTTGGGTTAATATCAAAGGAGTGACATACCAAAGTAGAGGGATAAGAAAAGAGTGACAAATAGGAGATGATTGACATGAATATTGCTGTAACAATATAGTGAGATATCATAGTAGTGACAATGTAAAATACTCATGATAGTCTTAAAATGTCAGGGAGCCAGGCAGTCTTAAAGAGGCTATGGTTAGGGGATCTGGTAGTCTTATAGGTGCATGGATTAGTCTTAAAGGGGCAGGGAGTTAGGTAGTCTTCAATGGGTAGCGGGTTAGTCAGACTGTATTAAAGGAGAATATGGGAGATGTTAGTCTTAAACCGGTAGGGGTAGGCTGGTTGATTGTCTTATAGGGGTAGACTGTAGATAGCCAGAGGGACAGAGGTATGAGGGGTTAACAGAGTCAGGCTTTCTTAATGGTTAAGGTAGAGCACTGGTTTTCAAACCTTTCCTCAGGCCTCCCCAACAGGCCAGGTCTTCAGGATTACCTTGGATGAGAGCAGGTAAAATAACCATGTTTACTAATCAGCTGATTGTTTCACCTGTGCTCTAGTTTAGATAACCTCAAAATGTGGCCTATTAGGGAGGCCTGAGGACAGGTTTGTAAACCAGTGTGGTAGAGGGTAGATAGACTTAAAGGGGCATATGGTAAGGTAGTCTTAAAGGGACAGGGGTTAAAGGGCCATAATAGTCAAAAAAGTACATGCTCTAATATATTATAGCATGTACTTTTAAGACTATCGACCCTACGCTACTCTGTATTTAACCCCTGTAAAGATCAAATCATCAGTGCTAGTTGCAAGGCTTTGCAGGGGTTAAATACACTTTAGTGTAGGGTTGATAGTCTTAAAACTACATGCTGTAATGAATCAGAGCTTGTCATTTTTTTACTGTTATGGCCCTATAAAGGGGTCAGGTTGTTTTAAAGGGGCAGGATTTGGGGTAGATAGTGTTAAAGAGGTAGGGGATAAAGGGGTGGGTAGTCTTAAAGGGCTGGGGTAGATAATCTTAAATGGGTGGGGTAAGATAGGGTAAAGTTGGTAAGTACTCTTAAAGTACTATATCAGGTGTGCATAATTATTAGGCAACTTCCTTTCCTTTGGCAAAATGGGTCAAAAGAAGGACTTGACAGGCTCAGAAAAGTCAAAAATAGTGAGATATCTTGCAGAGGGATGCAGCACTCTTAAAATTGAAAAGCTTCTGAAGCGTGATCATCGAACAATCAAGCGTTTCATTCAAAATAGTCAACAGGGTCGCAAGAAGCGTGTGGAAAAACCAAGGCACAAAATAACTGCCCATGAACTGAGAAAAGTCAAGCGTGCAGCTGCCAAGATTCCACTTGCCACCAGTTTGGCCATATTTTAGAGCTGCAACATCACTGGAGTGCCCAAAGCACAAGGTGTGCAATACTCAGAGACATGGCCAAGGTAAGAAAGGCTGAAAGACGACCACCACTGAACAAGATACACAAGCTGAAACGTCAAGACTGGGCCAAAAAATATCTCAAGACTGATTTTTCTAAGGTTTTATGGACTGATGAAATGAGAGTGAGTCTTGATGGGCCAGATGGATGGGCCCGTGGCTGGCTTGGTAAAGGGCAGAGAGCTCCAGTCCGACTCAGACGCCAGCAAGGTGGAGGTGGAGTACTGGTTTGGGCTGGTATCATCAAAGATGAGCTTGTGGGGCCTTTTCGGGTTGAGGATGGAGTCAAGCTCAACTTCCAGTCCTACTGCCAGTTTCTGGAAGACACCTTCTTCAAGCAGTGGTACAGGAAGAAGTCTGCATCCTTCAAGAAAAACATGATTTTCATGCAGGACAATGCTCCATCACACGCGTCCAAGTACTCCACAGCGTGGCTGGCAAGAAAGGGTAAAAAAGAAGAAAATCTAATGACATGTCCTCCTTGTTCACCTGATCTGAACCCCATTGAGAACCTGTGGTCCATCATCAAATGTGAGATTTACAAGGAGGGAAAACAGTACACCTCTCTGAACAGTGTCTGGGAGGCTGTGGTTGCTGCTGCACGCAATGTTGATGGTGAACAGATCAAAACACTGACAGAATCCATGGACGGCAGGCTTTTGAGTGTACTTGCAAAGAAAGGTGGCTATATTGGTCACTGATTTGTTTTTGTTTTGTTTTTGAATGTCAGAAATGTATATTTGTGAATGTTGAGATGTTATATTGGTTTCACTGGTAAAAATAAATAATTGAAATGGGTATATATTTGTTTTTTGTTAAGTTGCCTAATAATTATGCACAGTAATAGTCACCTGCACACACAGATATCCCCCTAAAATAGCTATAACTAAAAACAAACTAAAAACTACTTCCAAAACTATTCAGCTTTGATATTAATGAGTTTTTTGGGTTCATTGAGAACATGGTTGTTGTTCAATAATAAAATTAATCCTCAAAAATACAACTTGCCTAATAATTCTGCACTCCCTGTATTATCACATTTTTCTTTTTTTCTTTGTATCTTCTGTTGAAAAGCAGGAACATAATTTCAGGAGCATGCACATGTTGGAGCTCTAATATGGTGGCACTATAAGCGCTACCCAGGTGCTGAACAAAAAATGGGCTGGCTCCTATGCTTACATCCCTGCTATTTCAAATAAAGATGAAGAGAACAAAGAAAAATTGATAATAGGAGTAAATTAGAAAGTTGCTTAAAATTGACTGCTGTATCTGAATCATAAAAGAAAAAATGTGGGTTTTGTGTCCCTTTAACAGCGTGACTACATACTTGAAGGAAGAAGGCAAGATCCTGTTCAGCTTAAGTGAAATGTATTAGTGGTTAAAGGGACACTACACATCTTGAGATTTTTATATAAAATGTTTAGTTATGCATAATGAAACAGCTTTACATGAAAATGGGGCAAAATAAATAATGAACATATCTTGCAATTTAGCATTAAAAACTGATCCATTTCTAATTCTCAGAACTTGAAATTCACCCTGCTGAATTATCAAGGCTAACTCTGCTACATAGCTGTTTCTAATTGGGTTTATCAGATAACAGCTGTAAAACAATTCACATTATACTGACAGTGACTAGTCTTGTTCTTTGTAAACTAAAGCCCAGATTGTCCCCTCCAAATAAGGCAAATGGTGAGTGGAGTTTGGCTACTGATAAATAATTGCAGTAAAAATTATATGAATTTGTTTTAAAAACATTAAAGGGATACTAAACCCAAAATTGTTATTTCATGATTCAGATAAAGCAGGCAATTTTAAGCAACTTTCTAATTTACTCCTATTATCAAATTGTCTTTGTTCTTTTGCTATCTTTTTTAAAAAGAAGGCATCTAAGCTAAGTAGCCGGCCAAATTTTGGTTCAGATCCTGGACAGCACTTATCCACCAATCAGCAAGGACAACCCAGGTTGTGAAACAAAAATGGGCCGGCTTCTAAACTTACATTCTTGCTTTCAAATATAGATAGGAATCAACAGTCCCCAGAAGGTGCGCTAGTGCTTTTGCTGTTAGTCTTCAGTGTTGTTGGTTCTAGCACGCTGAATCTGTGGCAGCACTGCCAAAGTGGATCCAGAAGGAATCCTAACTGTGTAGACAAAAGGGGAGAAGAGAGGCGCCAAACATAAAACAGTATCGTCAATCCTATACGATAGGCAGGTAAGTCCCCCCCCCCCGGTACTGTCAGATACTCACAAGGTGGGCTGCACAGTGGCGTGCCTGAAAACACAAGTCGGGACTGTTCTGAGTGCCCGACAGACACCCCAAGGCTAATGCGCATCACACTGGAACCTCCAATCAGCTGCGGGTAATGCCGCTCGACTCCAACTGCCCGAGACTAGCTGTAAATTCCAGCATCAGGTGTTTAGTCTCAGAGTGTGTGTTCACTCTTGCTGAACAATGGAGGATAAATGGGGTAATAATCCAAGCACAGGAACAAGTAAGGTAAAAGTAAAAAAGTGATTTATTTCAGGATAAAACAACAGCAACGCGTTTCTCGGCTGCAAGGCCGTTTCATCAGGCAGTCTGATGAAACGGCCTTCCAGCCGAGAAACGCGTTGCCAGTACATGTCCGGGCCCATCTAAAGTATTCTAGAGAGCATTTAGATGATCCAGAAGCGGATTGGGAGAATGTCATATGGTCAGATGACACATAAGTAGAACTGTTTGGTATAAACACAACTCAGAGAGGGAATGCTGAGTTGCAACCAAAGAACACCATACCTATTGTGAAGCATGGGGGTGGCAAAATCATGCTTTGGGGCTGTTTCTCTGCAAAGGGAACAGGACGACTGATCCGTGTACATGGAAGAATGAATTGGGCCATGTATTGTGAGATTTTGAGTGCAAACCTCCTTCCATCAGCAAGGTCATTGAAGATGAAATGTGGTTGGGTCTTTTAGCATGACAATGATCCCAAACACACCGCCTGGGCAACAAAGGAGTGGCTTCGTAAGAAGCATTTTAAGGTCCTGGAGTGACCTAGCCAGTCTCCAGATCTCAACCCCATAGAAAACTTTTGGAGGGAGTTGAAAGTCCGTGTTGCCCAGCGACAGCCCCAAAACATCACTGCTCTAGAGGAGATCTGCATGTAGGAATGGGCCAGCATACCAGCAACAGTGTGTGACAACCTTGTGAAGACTTACAGAAAATGTTTGACCTCTGTCATTGCCAACAAAGGATATATAACAAAGTATTGAGATGAACTTTTGATATTGACCAAATACTTATATTCCACAATAATATGCAAATACATTCTTTCCAAATCAGACAATGTTATTGTCTGGATTTGTTTCCACATTTTGTCTCTCATAGTTGAGATATACCTATGATGAAAATTACAGGCCTCTCTCATCTTCTTAAGTGGAAGAACTTGCGCAATTGGTGGCTGACTAAATACTTTTTTGCCCCACTGTATATTTATATACCTGCTCTGATGAAGAAGGCAGGTATTAACCGTAAGTGTCCTTTGAAACGCGTTAGTAACAACGTTTCAAACCACTCACTGGTTCTTAGTCATGTCTCATGAGACATGACTAAGAACCAGTGAGTGGTTTGAAACGTTGTTACTTTTTTCTTTATGGACCCTGCAAAAAGAAAATAAAGGTCTTTTTTAAAGATTACCTGGAGGCTGGACATCTATTTTTTTATTGGAATTGTATTGGGACTTGGCTGGTCCTCCTCCGTGCCCCAGGGTATGCTAACAAGGTGCTGTCTTCCATACTATTATTATAAACCTTTAAGCAGGTTAGACAGATAAAATAAAATGTGGCAGATTGAAAATTGGAAGAATGATTGAAAAAAAGGCGAGAGGGGTGAATTTGAATAATGGAAAGAATGTTACGCCAACATTTGTGCTACATTTCAAATATATCTGTAGAACCCAAATTGAATCTTAATTTTGCTATGTGATATTTGTTTTTTTGTTTTTTAATCAAATGTAACATTCACTATCCAAATGTTACATTCAGTATAGCAAAATGTAACATTTATTTGCAAGAAATGTCTGTGGAATGTTAAGCAGACATTCTATATTCAGTTGAAATGGAAAAAACTTCATACATTCACTCTTTCTAAAATCTGTACTGAAGCCTATGCCCTTCCATAATAAGAATATTGTAATGGGGAAGACAATGTTTCCCTTCACTGTTGCTGGGTCTTTAAAGTCTGAGAGTGAGGTTTGGCTGCCAAGGACAGAGTTGCTTGTGACTTTATGTAGCAGTAGGTACAGTTTTGTCTAGTGAACTGCAAGTTCATAGTCATAAAAAGATGCTACAACAAAGCGACTGTGAACACATAATATATAAATGGAAGAAGGGACTCTAGGCAGAATGAATACTAATATGAGTACATCTTCAAATTTTTTGTATTATGTGTAATAGTGGGATATGCTAAATGTTGTGTGTATAGGCAGAAAGATGGTAAGAGAAAACAGCTTTATTAATGACACCAACAAAATCAAAATGAAACTTTCATGTTTTGGATATAGCATGTGATTTTAAACAACTTCTAATATTAATTTGCCATCCTTCTTTTGGTATCCTTTGTAGAAGAATAGGCTCAGAAGCATAAATGACCTACTGGGAGCTAGCTGAGCAAGACAAGGGGCATGTGTGGGCAGCCACAGATCACAAACTAAAGGACCAGTCAACACAGTATATTTGCATAATCAACAAATGCAAGATAACAAGACAATGCAATAGCACTTAGTCTGAACTTCAAATGAGTAGTAGATTTTTTTCTGACAATTTTAAAAGTTATATCTTTTTCCACTCCCACTGTACCATGTGACAGCCATCAGCCAATCACAAATGCATAAACGTACCATGTGACAGCAATCAGCCATTCACAAATGCATACACGCTTATTCTTGCACATGCTCAGTAGGAGCTGGTGATTCAAAAAGTTTAAATATAAATAGACTGTGCACATTTTGTTAATGGAAGTAAATTGGAAAGTTGTTTAAAATTGCATGCTCTATCTGAATAATGAAAGTTTAATTTTGATTGAGTGTCCCTTAACTACCTAGGCATGCAACACAGAATGCCAAGAGAATGAAGCAAATTTGATAAAATAGATTGGAAAAATTGCAACTAAAATTTTGCTCCTGTGTTAATGGTGCTAAAACCATTTTTTGTGGACGTTTGGGTTGCATTCATATTTTGAGTTGAAAGTAAACTGTTTACGCTTGCGCACTAACTCAAGGAGTGCAAAAAGCTAAAGTTAGAATATTGCTTGCATGTTCATGTATTCACCCATAGAAGCCAATGGAGAAAAAAAGTGGAAAAAACTAACACCCCACTTTTGCGCATACCCGATCGCATATTCTTAAGTGTGCAAACCGACATGAAAATATGAATATTTCACATTCCAATGTTCTTCACATAGAAGAATATGTTCTATTTATTCATAAATACATATTTCTATATATATCTGATGATATTTTTGGTACAATATATATATATATTTACCTATAAAAAAAGATAAGTATATATAGGTATAAATATATACAGATACATTAAGGAATATCTATTTATAAATACATCAAATATATTATGCTATGTGCAAAACATTAATATTTATAGTAAATACATAGTTAAAACATTTATTACAAATGAATGTGCTTTTCATGTTTTCATCTACTTAACTGCAAAGGACTCCAATGCACTTAACCATAAATGTCTATGTATGTGTAAATATGTATTTATGTGTTTATATGTGTATATATGTCTGTAAATACACATATAAATAAATATGTATGTAAATATAGACATGTATTTATACATACATATACATCTCATGTATATGTATGTCAATGTTAAAGCCTTTTGCTTGCTTTTTCTTTACCATTAAATCTGAGATCTCATATCTTTGAGCCTTTATAACTTTTGTGTGCAATATTTTTTTTCAAAATTTTTATTTTTATTAGATGGTGTTATTAAATGTATAACTATACGTTGTAATGCAATTTTTATGTGTTTTGTACAACTTTTTTGTTTCGCAAAACAGTTAACCAGATCTCTGAAGTAGCGGTAATCATTCTAGCGTAAATCGTGATTGCGCTCAAGCAATCCCGTTTATTTTCAACTCTTAATACCAGTGGTAAGCCAGATGAGTGTAATCACCTGCGATAAACCCCTTATCACTCGCGCAAACGTTTGGATTTTACTCGTAATCTGGCCCATAGTGTTTTAAATTTACCTGGTTTATTGAGAGACGTAAGAAAGACATGAAATGGTAGGAAACAAAATTTGAAATGAAACAATCTGAACCTCAAAAATGTTAATTTGATTGAAGGGACTGATTTATTTATTTTTTAAACACATTGCTTTGGTGCTATTTCTGTTGTTCTTTTTAACATACTTTGATAGTAACAAAAATAATAATTATGGGCTAGATTGCAAATGGAGTATAATTTATAACCCAGGTTGTGTTATCTTGTGCTCAGTCCCCTGTCAAGAATAGAGCACAATGTGGACAGTAAAATAATGTTAACCAGAGAATTTTAACACGGCTGTAATTTTTATAATGAGCCCTATGCATTTATTAGAGAGTGCAGAGAGCACATTTAACTCAAATTACAATTGGTGAGTTAGGTGTTGCCCTCAAGCGCAACATAAAATACCACTGAAGACCTAAAGAAAACCATTCTCCCTTAATAGTTTGCATAAAAAAATATGCAAATTATATAGAAACAAATTATTTGTTATATTTATCATTTGTACATCTAAACTGAATGTCTAATAATGATTAAAAGGTTTACAACTGGATTTAAAGGTATATGGTATATAACAAGGTGCAGAACTGGGAAGGGATCAAAAGTGTATATGTACAGTACGTTGCCAAATGATTTGACCCAATGGTCAAAAATCATAATTATTATATTAGTTTCATATTTATTCTTAATAGTGTTGATTTTTTTTAGTTTTGTAACCATTTCTTATTCCATGTTATATTGGCAACGTCTGCAATACATATTTACATGTAATTTGATGTTATCTTTTAGTAATGTTACAAGAATATGTTTTTACAGCGGGGTAAACAAGGTGACTTGCTAGTAAAAAAAATGTGGTCAAATTGTCTGCCTGATGAAGCGAAAAAAACATGTTGCAGTACAAGATTTCTGAAATTGTACTTGTATCACGTAGTTCTGTAAAGAATACTAAGAAAAAAATGGATTGTTATAATGTTTTCAGAGTGGGGTTTCGGGCTAACAGGCCCTCTTCAGCTAATCAGTGCTGAACAGTTCTCTCGGATACCTTGATGTCTGTATCCTGAATGTGTTTAGTCAGGACTCTGACAGGCAGTTTCGATATCTCAAACTCTTCTAGTTCTTGGTGTAGTAACACAATGTCGACCGTAAGTGCCGTTACGTTTTGTGTTCAAATCATCCCCACAATCTTTTTTTTCTCCTTAATATTCTTTACAGAACTATGTGATTAGGGTTGCCAACCTTATTCAAAAAATAAGGGAGATTTTTTTTAATCGACAACATTTCATGAAGGAAAATAACATAAAACACTGACAAACTGCTTTAGTTAATGAAACACACTTTAATCAATATTTTGAGATGTTTTGCCACATAATTTGCCACATTTAGGAGTTCAACATGAGTTAAAATGACATAGTAGCCAAAAAAAATAGGCAACTAGAAGTTGGGTGCAACTTACATGTGTTCACTGCACTAAACAACAAACATTAACATTTTCTACAGGTAAATACATATTCCTTGTTCCCAGGACAGGTTTAGGAAAAATGTGTTATATATGCAGATTTGCCACTTATAGGCCTCTATTTAACAAGGTCTGGCGGACCTGATCCGACAGTGCGGGTCAGGTCCGCCAGACCTCGCTGAATACGGAGAGCAATACGCTCTCCGTATTCAGCATTGCACCAGCAGCTCACAAGATGGGCCGCCAGCAGGGGGGTGTCAATCAACCCGATCGTACTCGATCGGGTTGATTTCCGGCGATGTGTGTCCGCCTGCTCAGAGCAGGCGGACAGGTTATGGAGCAGCAGCCTTTGTTACCGCTGCTTCATAACTGCTGTTTCTGGCGAGTCTGAAGACTCACCAGGAACACGGGCCATCAAGCTCCTTTCGGAACTTGATAGATAGGCCCCATAGAGTTCAAACACTTTAACAGCCCATAGTAGGCCTGGGGCCAAAATCCAAAGATTGGGTGCAGGTGCAACAAGTTATAAATACCAGTTCACTATAGTAAACATTATTATTTTCTACAAACAGTTTACTATCTGAATCTCTGCTCAGACTCTTTCTAAAAAGTATAAAGTGAATAGATGTGACACGGATACCAATTTGCCAAAAAATAAGTCACCAACATTGGTTGAAGTTCAATTTATACTTACAAGTTCCAAAAAGTCCACAACTCACATGGGTTTGTCGTTAAAAACATCTACAGGCAACATTTTGCAGCATTTCAGGGAGTTCAAGAAGTTTTGCAGTCATTAATTTCAACTCAAGTGCGTTATTACTCAAATACATCTGCCTAGGTTTTTAAAGATTTATAAATTCCCAAAAATACATAACTCTCACTAGATTGTTGTTAAAACATTTGCTACTGTGCAAATCTAGCCAGATGCCTTAGTGATAATGGTGCACTAGGGTTAAATGTAATGGCTGCAGCCTCTGCAAAACTACTGGAATCCACCAATCATCTATCTACTTGTCCACTTTCCTAGAACTACACCTAATCAGACATACATAGTAAATCCATTGATTCCACTTAAATAAACCCATAACTATATGATGTATGACAATCACCATGTGATTACCTGTTTAGCAAGAGAAGGTTTGGTTAAAGACACATATCTCTGTGATTGAATGGGCTTAACTTTTTAAAAGGCTCAGCTTCAGATCTATCTTCCTTTCATATTGCAAACTTCTTGTAGTGCAACATGACACAGAAAAACAGTTTCCTTCACTGGATGAGAGTTGCTGGGGATGCCTGAAATATAGGCTTATTACTGTGTTATTGTTTTGCAGAGAATACTACCCAGCAGACAAGAGCCTTGGTATCCCTGGACTCCCAACTTCTGAAATGTTCCCCAGGTGGAATCACTTTGTTGAGTTCTACAGCACTACAGGCCTAAAATGATCCATAACCTTAATACCCACAAACATATTTTTCATACTTGAAACATAATCCTACCAGCACATAAAGGGACATACACAGTGAAATTCCCTCTGACACCAATTTCACTCCATGGCAAATTTTAGGAGGGCTAGAATTAACATAGCTGGGATTCAGCAGTCCATATAAAGCATATGTAGCAGAAAAAATATTGCAGTAGGACAATCTGTTATACTTGCCTGCTTAACAGTGCAGCGTTCCCTTGTGTCCTGGCTAGGGTGTGCTGTAGTCCTATAGTGCATACATGCTGTACAGATTCAGGCACCTTAATGACACTGCACAAAAGCTGTCACTACTCCAGCTCCACAAACACCAGTACAACATCACACACTGCCTCACACCCAACCTCCGCCCTCCAAAACTGCCTTGCGTGCTAGCTCCACATTCAGATTTCCTTCTCTGCTGTATTTTACCTGGGAACTCAGCAGGGAGGATGAGGAGGCCCAGAAAGAAACAATAAATAAACACTGCCATTATATTTGTTTGTTTTTTAATGGAAGCAGTGTTTTTTATTTAATTTTAAGTTTACAGCCAGTGAGGAAGAAACTGGAAAAAAGACGGTAAAAAGCAGAAGCTGGGAGAATAAAAAAAAAAAGGTGATACATCTACAATTTCAGCAATTTTGTACTGCAACATTTTTTTTGCCTTCAACAGGTTGACAATTTGATTAACTTTCTTAAGTGACAATTCACTGCGTTTACCCATCTGTAAAGACATTTGTTAATTTACCAAATATTTTAGTAATATTAATTTGGCAAGGTACTGTATATATGTGTGCGTAATTGTGTATGTATGTGTGTGTACGTATGTATGTGTGTGTATATATATGTATAGCTTCACCAAAAAACAGAATCAGACCAGGATGTTTTCAAACGTGAAGTCAAATTTATTGACGTTTCGGGAGTAAACTTCCCCTTCCTCAGAACATAAAGTGTATGCAAACACACATGCTTAAATAAGTGTACAAACACACAGTTACCTCCCATTTCCTGTTCACAAAAGGTGCCAAAAGTACATCATATCCGGTGTGTTTCTAATTGAACCCGGAAGTTTTTAAACACCATTAATTTCCGGTATCAGTACAAAGTCTTGTACCAAATCAATACCATTGTATAACACAAACTTCATCACATAATTCATGTGTCGTAAATAAACATGCATCACTGTGTATATACAATCAACTTAGTGCAAACATCTCGTATTTCATCTGCAACCTCCGTGGTATCTAACCTCTATAGCCCCATATCCCATCCCACATCACTTCCGGTTCCGGTTTGCCCCGATGTTACCGGTTACCGGATATGGGGCTATAGCGGTTAGATACTACGGAGGTTGCAGATGAAACACGAGATGTTACACATATAAAAACATAAATACATACTACCTAACAGACATGCATCTCTGTGTACTGTAAATACATACTACCTAACAGACATGCATCTATGTGTACTGTAAATACATACTACCTAACAGAAATGTATCTGTGTGTACTGTAAATACATACTACCTAACAGACATGCATCTCTGTGTACTGTAAATACATACTACCTAACAGAAATGTATCTGTGTGTACTGTAAATACATACTACCTAACAGACATGCATCTCTGTGTACTGTAAATACATACTACCTAACAGACATGCATCTATGTGTACTGCAAATACATACTACCTAACAGACATGCATATATGTGTACTGTAAATACAAAATACCTAACAGACATGCATATATATGTGTACTGTAAATACATACTACCTAATAGACATGCATATATGTGTACTGTAAATACATACTACCTAACAGAAATGCATCTGTGTACTGTAAATACATACTACCTAACAGAAATCCATCTTTATGAATTGTAAATACATACTACCTAACATAAATGCATCTGTGTACTTTAAATACATGCTATCTAACATAAATCCATCTTTATGAATTGTAAATACATACTACCTAACAGAAATTAATCAATGTACTGTAAACACATAATATCCTAACAAACGCATCTACGTGTACTGTAAATACATACTATCTAACATAAATGCAACTATGTACTGTGAATACATGCTGCCTAACAGAAATGCATCTATGTACTGTAGATACACACTACCTAACAGAAATGCATCTGTGTAGTATAAATACATACTACCTAACAAGAAATGCATCTATGTGTACTGTAAATACATGCCTAACAGAAATGCATCTATATGTACTGTATATTCATACTATCTAACAGAAATGCATCGATATGTACTGTAAACACATACTATGTAACAGAAATGCATCTATATATACAGTGGGGCCAAAAAGTATTTAGTCAGCCACCAATTGTGCAAGTTCTCCCACTTATGAAGATGAGAGAGGCCTGTCATTTTCATCATAGGTATACCTCAAATATGAGAGACAAAATGTGGACACAAATCCAGACAATCACATTGTCTTATTTGGAAAGAATTTATTTGCATATTATGGTGGAAAATAAGTATTTGGTCACCTACAAACAAGCAAGATTTCTGGCTCTCACAGACCTGTATCTTCTTCTTTAAGAGGCTCCTCTGTCCTTCTCTCATTACCTGTATTAATGGCACCTGTTTGAACTTGTTATCAGTATAAAATACACCTGTCCACAACCTCAAACAGTCACACTCCAAACTCCACTATGGTGAAGATCAAAGAGCTGTCGAAGGACACCAGAAACACAATTGTAGATCTGCACCAGGCTGGGAAGACTGAATCTGCAATAGGCAAGCAGCTTGGTGTGAAGAAATCAACTGTGGGAGCAATAATTAGAAAATGGAAGACATACAAGACTACTGATAATCTCCCTCGATCTGGGGCTCCACGCAAGATCTCACCCCGTGGGGTCAAAATGATCACAAGAACGGTGAGCAAACATCCCAGAACCACACGGGGAGACCTAGTGAATGACCTGCAGAGAGCTGGGACCAACGTAACAAAGGCTACCATCAGTAACACACTACGCCGCCAGGGACTCAGATCCTGCAGTGCCAGATGTGTCCCGCTACTTAAGCCAGTACATGTCCGGGCTCGTCTGAAGTATGCTAGAGAGCATTTGGATGATCCAGAAGTGGATTGGGAGAATGTCATATGGTCAGATAAAACCAAAGTAGAACTGTTTGGTAGAAACACAACTCGTCGTGTTTGGAGGAGAGAGAATGCAACCAAAGAACACCATACCTATTGTGAAGCATGGGAGTGGCAACATAATGCTTTGGGGCTGTTTCTCTGCAAAGGGAACAGGACGACTGATCTTTGTACATAAAAAAATGAATGGGGCCATGTATCATGAGATTTTGAGTGCAAACCTCCTTCCATCAGCAAGGGCATTGAAGATGAAACGTGGTTGGGTCTTTCAGCATGACAATGATACCAAACACACTGCCCGGGCAACGAAGGAGTGGCTTCGCAAGAAGCATTTCAAGGTCCTGGAGTGGCCTAGCCAGTCTCCAGATCTCAACCCCATAGAAAACCTTTGGAGGGAGTTGAAAGTCTGTGTTGCCCAGCGACAGCCCCAAAACATCACTGCTCTAGAGGAGATCTGCATGCAGGAATGGGCCAACATACCAGCAACAGTGTGTGACAACCTTGTGAAGACTTACAGAAAACGTTTGACCTCTGTCATTGCCAACAAAGGATATATAACAAAGTATTGAGATGAACTTTTGATATTGACCAAATACTTATTTTCCACCATAATTTGCAAATAAATACTTTCCAAATCAGACAATGTGATTGTCAGGATTTGTTTCCACATTTTGTCTCTCCTAGTTGAGGTATACCTATGATGAAAATTACAGGCCTCTCTCATCTTCTTAAGTGGGAGAACTTGCACAATTGGTGGCTGACTAAATACCTTTTTGCCCCACTGTATATATATATATATATATATATATATATACATACTGTAAATATATACTACCTAACAGAAATGGCTCTATATATACTGTAAATACATACTATTTAACAAAAATGCATCTATATGTACTATAAATAAATGCTACCTGACAGAAATGCATATATGTACTGTAAATACATACTACCTAACATAAATGAATATATTTACTGTAAATACATATTACCTAACTGGCTGTAGATGTTATTGTCAGATAGAACAATTAACAGTCATGAATAGTGCACACAGGATGTTTTTATATTTAAGATTGACATGTCTGCATCTGAAGGTGGGATTTTTGTTTCTTAATACATATATTTGTTTTTAGTAAATCGTACAGTTTTATACTAATAACAACTGTTATGTCTAGCTCATTTAAGGGTACTTTACGTTGGCACTTCCACTTCTGAAAATGCTAAGCAGGATTATTCTTTAAATTGTGAATGTGCTTACTATCCTAAACAAGAACATTTTGTGTGCCATGCTGTATATTATATTTAAACAACCCTTGCATTGTTTTTTGAACTTGAGAATTAAGAAGCATTTCCGTATTATAAATACATCACAAGCTTAAAAACAGCTTCTTACAAATGCTATGTATTTGACCCTTTGGTCTTAATTTCAGTTACCAGATGAAAAATAAGGTTTCCCTTCAAGTGGTGGTTGCTAATAGCAACGGGTACTGACGCCAAAAGATGAATACTCTACCTCCTTAGTATAATGCCTACTTTGTGAGCTAAATAAAGAGCTAAATTGCAGAGAAGGAAGCTGGGTAAAATGTGAAATATCAAGAAAGAAAAAAGCAAGATTATTTAGCTTTCAAAATTATATGACAAGGATTATTGTCAGCCTGTTGACAAGGGCACATATATTATTCTGTCTCAATTAATTAATTTCTAAGGCTTACAAGTAATATTTTATCTGCACATACATTATAAACTTATCAAGTGTTTTTCTTTCCCCCCACAGTGTTCAAGCATGGACACTGGTATATCCCAGAAGCTTATCTATCTATCTATCTATCTATCATCTATCTATCTACCTGTCTGTCTATCTGTATGTCTGTCTGCTTGTCTGTCTGTCTATCTATCTATTCAAAATGTAATATTACGGCTCTGTGTCTTTATCAGATCTTATTGATGGTATCTAATTGTATTATGAAATATAATTGCTTTTATAAGATTTTCACACACAGTAAAGCTCTATAATTTCTGTATTTGATATTTCTGTCAGTATTCACTTGCTGTGTAATATCATTGTCAGTTTATGTAAGATATTTTAGGGCATAGTTTCCATTGCTAATAATTAGCTAATAGGTAAAATAACCGAAGTTACATTTGGTCTGGAAAACAAATTGCATTAAAAAGTTATAAGGGTTCAAAGATATGAGGTCTCAGGTGTTAGACAAAAAGGCTTGCAAAGGACTTAAATATAGAGATTCATGCATACATACACATGTCTAAATATGTATATGTATGTATGTAAGTATAATGCACAGCAGGTGAACCTCAGGGAAAAAACAAGAAGAAACACATATAGTGAAGTTCTGTGGTTATGTGAAATTTACAGCAGAACCTAGAAAAGGTACTCACAGCTTCAAAATCAAGCTCTAGATATATAGGCACAGGAAGCTCCTAATAGGAGGCAAGGCAAAGAAGGATGTTCCAGCTCCAAGGGATGAATCAGAAGTGGTTAAAAAGTATAAGAAAATTTATTAAAAACAAGTTACAAGGCATACAATGAGACTGTCCCAATCATAGACTACTACAGGCAAAAGACTGTGTGTATCACAATGTCCAATGAATGCTCTGTTAGTCCGGTAAGGAACAATGCTCCGCCCCTTTAGTGAGGTTCACCTGCTGAGCATTACCACCGTTATAACCTGGGACTTTTATCCTTTTTTGTGCACCATCACATTTGTTTTTGTATTTTATTATTTCTTATATTGTGATTTAAGCAAGTTTATATATTGTATTTTTGTTCATATATATGTGTGTGTGCGCATGTACATATGTATTTATGTATTTATATGTGTATATATGTATTTACAGACATATATAAACACATAAATACATATATAATACAGTACAAAGACAAAGCTCTTAACTGAAAATAGCTGCGCATACACAAATGAAACAATACAAATAAATACTGAATAAATATATATAAGTTGGTAAATTAGATCAATTAAATGACAATGATCTTATCTTTGATGATTATAGACAGAGTATTTTCCTCTTGTTGATTCTTAATAATCCACAGGAAGCGCCGGGGTGCTTGTTGAAAAGCCCGTCAGGTTTCCAATCCGAGTTCAGCAAAAATGTTTTATCTAAAAGAACAAGCGCACAAAAGCACTTCTCATAGTGCAATACATTTATTATGATAAGATAAAATCTCCAAAATACAAATTCCTATGCAATGGGTACTCACAAATAGACCCTCAATCAAATGAGGTAAGGTACAAGCTGTTGTGCATAGGTATAGTTGTTCCCCTGTGGCTACTTTCCAGACAATGCTGATCGTACCAGAAGAGGACAGAGTTCTTAATAAAAACTGGATTCAGAGTCCGCAATGGTTGAATACATTGGCTAACAGAGGCAAAATAAGTCCACCAGGGACAATTTGTGTCTCAGAGCAGTGCCCAATAGTATATTTGAAACACAGTTAGTGTGGTTGCGCCTATAATGTTTACTAAAATAGTTAACAAAGTCTTAAAATGGATAACACAAAATCAATATTATTAAATGATATATCTTAAATAAGATCAAATATTATGCAAAAGTTTAGAGTAAAAGTAAACTTTAGTAGTTAAAATGAGAGACATATTGCACATACAAAAAACTTAAATATATGTAGCATATAATTATATGTGCCGCATAAATAGCAATCTGGACTAAAGAGCCTAAAAATATACTAAAATTATCTCTTTAACTACAGGATATATATAATCTCTCCAGTTAAATAAACTTGAAACTGAACTATATGATAAAAAAAACTTGTTGAAAGGACGCTAATAAGAATGTTTAACTATACCTATACTTAAAGGGACAGTCTAGGCCAAAATAAACTTTCATGATTCAGATAGAGCATGTAATTTTAAACAATTTTCCAATTTACTTTTATCACCAATTTTGATTTGTTCTCTTGGTATTCTTAGTTGAAAGATTAACCTAGGAGGTTCATATGCTAATTTCTTAGACCTTGAAGCCCACCTCTTTCAGATTGCATTTTAACAGTTTTTCACCACTAGAGGGTGTTAGTTCACGTATTTCATATAGATAACACTGTGCTCGTGCACGAGAAGTTATCTGGGAGCAGGCACTGATTGGCTAGACTGCAAGTCTGTCAAAAGAACTGAGAAAAGGGGCAGTTTGCAGAGGCTTAGATACAAGATAATCACAGAGGTTAAAAGTATATTATTATAACTGTGTTGGTTATGCAAAACTGGGAAATGGGTAATAAAGGGATTATCTATCTTTTAAAACAATAAAAATTCTGGTGTAGACTGTCCCTTTAAAGGGACAGTCAACCATAGAATTGTTATTGTTTTAAAAGATAGATAATCCCTTTATTACTCATTCCCCAGTTTTGCATAACCAACACAGTTATATTAATATACTTTTTACCTTTGTGATTACCTTGCATCTAGGAACCTTCTTCCAGCCCCCTGATCACATGACTGTGACTGTTTATTATCTATTGTCTTAAATTTAGCATTGTATTGTGCTAGATCTTAAATAACTTTCTGTGTCTGAACACAGTGTTATCTATATGGCCCACGTGTACTTTCTGTCTCTTTGTGTTGAAAAGAGATTTACAAAGCATGTGATAAGAGGCAGCCCTCAAAGGCTTAGAAATCAGCATATGAGCCTACCTATGTTTAGTTTAAACTAAGAATACCAAGAGAAAAAAGCAAATTTGATGATAAAAGTAAATTGGAAAGTCAATTAAAATTAAAAGTCCTATCTGAATAATGAAAGTTTAATTTATACTAGACTGTCCCTTTAATAGTAAATACACAATTAAGTAAAATAAACTTTAATGTGTGACTGGCCAGTCACCAACAACTAATCCTAAAATAAACTTAATACCTGATTTATAGGAACAAAAATGTCTTAGTGGTTAAAAGTTACTTAATATATACATTCAATATTCAGAATGGAGATCTTTTAAGGATACTAAAAAGTGCCACAATCCTAATGTTGTCACAATATTTATTAATGTCCAGTACTTGAACTTCAAAATTATCCGTTAATATGTCAGTTTTTCTAAAAAGAGGTATTGTATTATAGCATATGAGGATAATCCTAAAGTCAATTTTGAATTGTAGATATTTAAAATAATAGTTACTAGCAAATACCGGTAAGTGCTTTTTCAGCTATCTGTGTCCTTTAAGAGCTCTTACAGCTATCTGGATTGCAAAAATCTTACTGTGGACGGTTTCCCCTTTCAAAGGGTCTCCTGGTGATTCCTCAGATCTCTACTTTGTCCAGCCTCCCTTAGAACGCTATTCGAAGTACACTCTCACCTCAGGGATTCAGTCCACACTCCGTTCCGGTCTGTATACTGGAATTGCCGTATCTCCAAAATTTGCACAGCTGATGAGTTTGTACGTGTCAAGCGATTTGTTGTTCTTCCCTTGGGAATCCCCATATGTACTGCTCCAAATATTGTGATTGGTGAAAAACAGACACAGCCTCCTATTCAATTGGCTAATTTTCGCTACAAATTTATATGTAGCCATATTCCTCAGCAGTCTTATCGAAAAATAGATTTATAATATCTGTACTATATAATGCTTTGAGTTTGAATTTAAAGATAAAACACTTAAATAGAAGTATTTATTTGCAAATTAATTTTTGAACATAAAACCTAAATGATTAGAGTTATTTACGTTAACCACATAGGAATTAATTGGGACGTATGTCCATGTTTCCAAAAATACATGTCGCAACCAATTCTCATAAATGTTATTGATATATTTAATTTAATATAAATATATATATGAAAAGAATTTTGCTACAGTTAAGGATATATAGTAAGAAATATAACAAATATAGAAGTAAAAATATATAATTATATAAAAACACAGTTAAATACTAATAAAATAGAAGATTTGTATATATATATATATACACACATATAGAGGATCTGATATACCTATGATTAACTTTGGGAATACTGTACATGAACTAGAGTATATCTTCACTCAATATTTGTGAACGTATAGGATATTGTATATATAAACACTGCATTTTTTTATAAACATGCTTTAAAAAAACTTCCTTAAAAAAAATGATTTTTTTGGAAAATTATGAGTGGAGATTTTATTAAATAATGTAGATCTTTAATGTAAAAAAGGGGTTAGGTGAAATTCAATATTTAAACCTTTGGAATATTTTGTTTCTAGCTCGTAAATCCATTTATATTCTAATTTGAGTAGTTCATTCTCAATATCCCCACCTCTCCAATTTGGATTTAATTTATCAATGGCCACATATTTTAAAAAAAAAATAACAATTATTACATGTTAAAAAATGTTTTGGCACAGGGAGATCTTTATTTCTATCCTCTTTATCCTCTGTGGGATTTTCTATTGACAAGATATGCTCTCTGACCCTTTCCCTTACAGACCTTGTCGACTCCCAACATATTGTTTACCACAACTACGATTGATTAGATAAATTATGTTTCTATCTGTACAGCATATTAAATGTTTGATTTTGTATTCTTTCCCAGTTATGCTTGAGTGAAATTTCTTCTTCTCTGAGTGTCTACATGCTTTGCATGCTAGACAAGGGTAGAAACCCTTTAGGTCTTCCCCCTAAGAGGTCTTTATATTTTTTTTATTCTTATTACTTTTTAAATCTGTCGGTGCTAGTCTATTTTTCAAATTATTGGCTTTTCTATAAATAATATCTGGTTTACCTCCTGTTATTCCTTTTAATTGGTCATCTAGTTTTAATACGTTCCAATGTTTTTTTATTATTTTCTCCACGCTTTTATGGTTTTTATTATACTGAGTAATCAGGGGTACAGTAGGTCTCCTATCCTTTTTTCTTTTATTTCTTATCCCATGCAAAATATAATTCCTGTTTTTGCTTCTTACTATTTCTATCTCCTTGTCTATTAATGTACTGCTACATCCTCTTTCGACAAATTTTTCTTTTAAAACTTCTGATCGTTCAAAAAAATCTTTCTCCTGGGTACAATTCTTTCTCATAGTTGGCCTTTTGGTATGTTTCTTTTCCATTGATATAAATGACATATTTTGGCATGTATATAATTGTTACTATCAATAGGTTTAATAATGATATGGTTATCCTCTTCAAAATCTAAGAATATAATTATTTCTTTATTAATATCGCATGTGACTTTTAAATTCATATAATTCTCATTCATTTTATTCAAGAAGAAGTCCTCAAATAATACCCTATCTCCTCTCCATATTATTAAAATATCATCTATATATCTTTTATATGAGACCAGGCTCGCTCCAAATGACGCATTTGTGATAAAATTTCTCTCCCAAAAACCCATAGAGGTTTGCGTAACTTGGAGCGAACCTGGTCCACATGGCTGTGCCACAAATTTGGTCATAAAATTGATCTTCAAAATTAAAATAATTATTTGTTAAAATAAATTTTATACTTTCTAAAATGAAATTTCTATGTAGTGTGTTTACTTCTTCATCTGCTTCTAAATAATAGTCTACTGCTTTTATGCCATCTATATGTCTGATGCAGGTGTATAGGGATGCTACATCGCAAGTTATAAGCCACATATTTTCATCCCATTCTATTTGCTCCATCTAATTACATGAGTGGAGTCTTTCCAATAACTGTCTAAATTTACAACATGTTTTTGAAGATATATATCAATGTATTCGGATAGGTTCGATGTTAGTGAAACTATAGCGGATACGATCGGGCGGCCAGGTGGGTTAGTTATCAATTTATAAATTTTTGGTAAAATGTAAAACAATGGAATTTTTGGATATTGTGGTAATAGGTAATTAAATTCTTGTTCAGTTAATATCTCATTGTTTCTGGCTTCTGTTAATATCATCTTAATTTGTAGAAACTAGTCGAGTTCCTCACACATTTTTTGTATGTGTGAACATCCCCTATCAAATCTCTACAAATTTTATTATAATGATCTCTATCAAGGAGAACTATCCCCCCTCCCTTGTCTGTGGGTTTTAGCTCAATGTCCCTATTATTTTCTAGTGTTTCAAGAACAGTTCTTTCTTTTTTGGTTAGGTTATAATCCGTTTGTTTTAGCCTATATTCTTTCATTTTCTTCAAATCTTCAGGAACCAATGTTTTGAAAGTTTACAAAAAAAGGACTTTTGTCCTGTTTTGGATAAAAAGTAGATTTCTTTTTCAATCCTGAATGTTTAATATTGTTTGTCTTTTCAGTCTGTATTTTAGTAATGTTCCTTTCTACTGGTGTTTTTGCGAAAAATCTTTTTAAGGTTAGTGATCTGATACATTTTTGTATATCTATATATGTGTTAAACTTGTTAATTTTATTAGTCGGAGCAAAGGTTAGCCCCTTGTTTAGAACATTCTTTTGCTCTTGATTAAGTGATGTTGAACTTAAATTATAAATACCTTTAAATTCTGTATTTGTATTCAAATTTGGTTTTACATATGTTAGTGTAACATCCTGTCCCTTTAAGGGGAGGTACCTTTCTTGTGTCTTTATTCCGATTTTTTACAGGTGTTTGATGAAAAGGAGGCTGAAACACTACCACCTCATAGGGATTATGACTGCCCTATCGAGCTATTACCTGGGTCAGTAGTCCCATATGGTCATATATTTCCCCTTTCTAAACCTGAACTAGACAAACTCAAGGAATATATCAATGAAAACCTTAGGAAGGGCTTTATATGCCCTTCTACTTCGCCGGCTGAGGCAGGTATATTTTTTGTGACCAATAAAGATAAAACACTCCGTCCCATAGTGGACTATCGATAGCTCAATAAAATTACAAGGAAGGATAGATATCCTTTGCCACTCATCCCAGAGCTGATTGAAAGGCTTCACAGATCAGTTATTTACACTAAATTTAGTCTAGGCGGTGCTTACAACTTAATCCGTGTCCTCTCTGGAGATGAGTGGCTCACTGTGTTTAGAACCCGATACGGGTTGTTCGAGTACACAGTGATGCCCTTTGGACTGTGTAATGCCCCCGCAACATTCCAAAGGTTCATCAATGATGTGTTTCGTGACTTATTGGATACATTCATAGTCATATACTTAGACGATATCCTCATATTTTCACTGAATCTTACTGATCACATCAAACACATTAGGACGGTTTTATCCAGGTTACAGGCCCATCAGTTGTATGTCAAGCCCGAAAAATGCACCTTCCATTCTAATGAAATCACTTTTTTGGGGTACCACATCTCTCCTAAGGGTATATACATGGAGAAAACAAAAATCCAAACTATATTAGACTGGCCTAAACCAAAGAATAAGAAGCAAGTATAGAAGTTTCTCAGTTTTTCTAACTTTTATAGAAAGTTTATTAAAAACTTCTCTTCGATTGCAAAACCCCTAACTAATCTCACTAAAACTGAGTAACCCTTTCTTTGGAACACACTTGCAGATAATGCCTTCTCTTTTCTTAAGACAGCCTTTACCACCGCTCCTATCCTTTCATTCCCAAACCCACAGCTACAATACACTTTAGAAGTAGACGCTTTACACTTCACTATCGGTGCAATTGTATCCCAAATATCTCCTACCACTGGGTTATTACATCCAGTAGCGTATTATTCAAGGGTGCTATCACCTGCTGAACTAAACTATCATGTAGGAGAGAAAGAACTTCTGGCTATGAAAAGTTCTTTGGAGAATTGGAGACATCTGCTCGAGGGTACTGTTAAATCTATTATTGTCTATACTGACCATCATAACTTACAATTCCTCAAGACTACTTGTACCTTAACTTCTAGACAGGTCAGGTGGAGTCTCTTCTCCAGATTTAACTATGTCATTACATACAGACCAGCACTTAAAAATGCTAAAGCTGACATATTGTCTAGACTTCCAAATAAGCCACATTTAGGCACTAAGGATGAAGCTCTCATCCCCTTAGACAAAATTTTGGGTGTTCTAACTCCATACAAACAACTCTTTAAAAAACAACAGTCAGTTGATACAACTAAATTTCCATACGACTTACAAAAAGATGGAGATGGGCTGTTATACAACCAGATGAAACTATACATTCCCCCTAACCTTAGAAAACAAATTCTTATTGTGTTCCATGACTCCCAGTTGGCTGGTCACCATGGTATAAACAAAACTTCTGAACTCATTAAAAGATCTTACTGGTGGCCAAAACTAGCCATAGATGTGAAACAACATGTCGAATCATGCAAGGTTTGCACCACATGTAAGACAGATAGGAAAAAGCTGTCAGGTTATCTTCTGTCTCTCCCCATCCCTGACAGGCCATGGAAAGAGATAGCAATTGATTTTATAGTAGAACTGCCCTTGTCTGAAGAAAAAAAAAACACAAAAATGGTGGTTGTGGACCTATTCTCCAAAATGGCTCACTTCGTCCCTTATCATAAGTTACCTACTAGTCTTGAAACAGTCAAACTACTCATAAACCAAGTTATCAAACTCCATGGAATCCCAACTTCCATTACCACTGACAGGGTATCTCAATTTACCTCGAGAGTTTGGAAACATCTTTGCCAAACACTCAAAATTGATCAGCAATTATCAACTGCCTTCCATCCCCAATCCAATGGCCAGACCGAACGCACCAACCATTAGTTAGAGGAATATATCAGATGTTACACTACCCATCATCATGATGACTGGATGTCATTGCTTCCACTCACTGAATTTGCGCATAACAATACCCATCATGCAGCCATAAAAACTACTCCTTTTTTCGCAAATTATGGGTATCATCCATCTTTTCACCTTTTGCCGGACAATCACAGTGATTGTCCCATTGTGAATGATCTCACCAACACCTTGTCAGAGACTTTCTCCCTCATATGCGACAACATTAAAGCTGGACAACTGAGACAGAAAAGATATTATGATTTGAGATGTAGACCATCGCCCTCATATCTCGTCTGGCTGTCCACCAGAAATCTTCGGCTCATGGTTCCTTGTAAAAAGTTTAACAAACTATTCATTGGTCCTTTTCCTATCTCCAGAATAGTTAATGACAACGCTGTCACTTTGACTCTTGCTGCCCAGTTTCGGATCCATCCTACGTTTCATGTTGCTTTACTCAAGCCCTATAAGTCTCTCAGAAACTATCATTCCCTTTCATTGGACCTTTTACCTGTCGTACCAGATGTGGAATATGAAGTGGAGTCCATACTTGATTCCAGGAAAGTTTCTGGTCGATTGCAGTACCTCATCCATTGGAAGGGATTCCCTAGTGAGGAGGATTCTTGGGAGCCTTCTGCAAATCTCTCCGCTCCTAGACTGGTTTCTCTTTTTCATAGGCGACATCCCAATTGTCAAGTAGCTGAAAACATGACAAATCATATTTATGCAACATTAATTTAATAAAGTGTTTAACTGTATTTACTGTAAATATTTCACATTCCTTTGTTCTTCACATAGGGGAGTATGTTCTAAGTATTTTTAAATAGATATTCATATACATATATATATATATATATATATATATATATATATATGTAGCCAGAGAGGTAAAAGCACGCCAGGTAACCTGCAACATAGCAGACAGAACTACCCTAGGTGCAAATAAAGTTGAATATAAATAGTGCAGAAACGGAAGGCACTCACAGGGTCTTAGTGATCAATAATGATTTAATTACTGACGTTTTGGGGTCGCCCCCGTTTTCAAAGTAAGTGGACATCCAGACAACCCCGAAACGCCAGTAACTAAATTGTTATTGATCACTAAGACCCTGTGAGTGCCTTCTGTTTCTGCACTATTTATTTATATATATATATATATATATATATATATATATATATATCTGTATATATCTATACCTATATATAAGTATATATATTTTGCTTGTGCGCAAACTTTTTACTTTTAACTATTTATACGATAGCAATCCGATGCCTAAGTCTAGCGAAGTTAACATTCAAACACAAAATAGCACTTAATTTGTAATTTATCCCTAAATAATTACATTCTACAGTTGGTAAAGTGCTGATGTTCTTCTGTTCCTCACTGCCTGGTATTTTTTTATATTAGTAAATCCTGAGAGTAGAGTAAAATTTAAAGGGACATTAAACTCACATTTTATTCTTTCATTGTTTAGATAGAGAATACAATTTTAAACAACTTTCTAATTTACTTCTATTATCTAATTAAAATAGAGCTAAATTAAACTTACAATTATTAACTATATAAACCTAAATAAAACCTAAGCTAGCTACAATATAGCTAATAGTTACATTGTAGCTTGCTTAGGTTTTATTTTTATTTCAAAGGTAAGTTTGTATTTATTTTAACTAGGTAGACTGTAGCCCTACAAAAGGCCCTTTTAAGGTAGTTTTGGGGGGTGGGGGTTTGTATACTGTTAGGGGGTGTTTGTTTGTTTTTATAGAAAAAGAGCTGTTTAACTTAGGGCAAATGCTCTAAAAAAAGGCCCTCCTTGGTAGTTTATTTTAGATTAGGCTTTTTATTTTGTTTTTTTGGGTTTTTTTTTTTTTTTTTAAAGAGTATTAGAATAGGAATTATTTTTTATTTTTTTGGATAATTTAGTTTTTTTTTGTAATGGTTGTTTTTTTTAATTTTTTGTAATGGTATTTTTTTTTATTTTTTGTAATTTTAGGTTTTAGTGTAAGGTAGCTTTTTAGGTAGGTTTTATTTGACAGGTAATTTTGTGTTTATTTTAGCTAGGTAGTTAGTAAATAGTTAATAACTATTTACTAACTATTCTACTTAGTTAAAATAAATACAAACTTACCTGTAAAATAAAAATAAAACCTAAGAGAGCTACAATGTAACTATTAGTAGTATTGTAGCTAGCTTAGGGTTTATTTTATAGGTAAGTATGAATTTAGTTTTAAATAGGAATTATTTAGGTTTAGGGGTTAATAACTTTAGTAGTGTAGCTAGCTTAGGTTTTATTTCACAGGTAAGTATTTAGTTTTAAATAGGAATAATTTAGTTAATAATTGTAAGTTTAATTTAGCTCTATTTTAATTATGTTAAAGTTAGGGGGTTTTAGGGTTAGGGTTACCTTGGGTTAGGGTTACGTTAGGGTTATGTTAAAGTTAGGGTTAGCGGTTAATAGTTTAAATTAGGTTGTTGCAATGTGGGGGGCTGACGGTTTAGGGGTTTATTTAGTGGTAGTGATGTGGGAGGCCAGAGGTTTAGGGGTAAATAGCTTTACTTAATTGCGGCAATGTCGGGGAGCGACGAAATAGGGGTTAATATATTTATTATAGTGTGGGCGATGTTGTGGTGCGGTGGAATAGGGGTTAATAACTTTAGTATAGTGGCGGCGATATCGGGAGCGGCAGATTAAAGGTTAATAACTTTATTTAGGTGGCGGTGATATCGGGAGCGGCAGATTAGGGGTTAATAAATGTAGGCAGTCATCGGCGATGGCATATTAGGGGTGTTTAGACGTCGGGTTTATGTTAGGGTGTTAGAGTTAAAATGTATTTTCTTTTCCCCCATAGACATCAATAGGGCTGTGTTACAAAGCTTTTCTTTCTGCAATCGCAGGTGTTAGGTTTTTTTTATGACCTGCTCTCCCCATTGATTTCTATGGGGAAAGTTTGCACAAGCGCATGTTTTTGGTGTGGTATGGAGCTTAAAAACACCATATTGCTATAAGGGGGGGGGCGTGTCCTGGCCGCAGCCATGTTCAGAAGTGCCTCTTAGTAGCTCCGATATTATCTTGAACATTTGGACATTTATCCTTAACTTCCAGAATTATATCTCCAATATACTTGTTATATCTCTATCAGTGAAGAGGACTGTTCTCTAAGGATCTTATTCTCACTACACTTCAATACCGCATCTGATCCTAAACGACTGAGACCTCTGGCTTCGGCCCAACTCACGACTTTACCATCTCTCCCCCCCGGCCTCATATTAAGGGTAGGAAAGTTGCATTAGAATACAGAGTGATTTTCATATTGAGAAGAAGTGAAAAAACCTGGTCCGTTGCTTTATACAAACGGCTGTGTACCCGCTCTCCCACAATGGAATCCGCAATAACAGCTTTACTGCAATTACTTTCACGCAAGCTAGACGGCCATCATGCCTCCCTCATGGCGGCTTTGAAAGTTGAGAGTCCCGACGATGGTGATGCTGCGAGCCTAAGCATTGACTCCAACCTAAGCAATATACAGAATGAGATCATGGAACTTTGCAGTGGCGATTACCTCCAGCACCCGGAGGGGGATGACTGCGTTGCCACTCTACACGGAGATATTGTGGGGCTTACATCTTATTCCTCCTTACCAGCCGCCATGCTTTCTACACACCTACGCCCTGCTATTCCACCCGAATATATTAAACTGAAACTGGGCCCACTAGAGATGCGGCCGGTCGAAAGGGGGTCTCAGCTAGGTCTCACCCTGAAACACTCCACCATGTACCTGCCCTCCACCACTGTGCACTTACCAACAAGTGAGGCCCCAAAACGCACAGTTGACTCTCTGTCAGCTGTAGGGAACTTCCAGCGGACCTTTCTATACGCTGAGAGCGGATCTCCATGGACTAGCTACCCACATGCCTACCTTCGCAAACCGTTGGGTATCGGATGAGACAGTGCAGTTACTTATGGCGATCGGGACTTACTCCTATGACCAGGGACCAAATCATATTCTTCTCGCTATTCACACGCATACAGTTTCATAGACTTTGATGATATCCATGTTATTTGTGTAGCCTCTTTGAGATGTTTTTGATGTTTTGTAATAATAAGTCACATCGTGAGACTGCTTCTATCTTAGTACTATTTAAATTAAGGGGTACTCTACGCTGTAAATACCCAGTTTAGATCAATACCATCTCACTAAATCTACCACATACTTAGACAATCCTAGCTCTTCTTACCAATTTAACCCACCTATGAGCACCAAACAGAGTATCCTATCTGCCTAATACTGGACGCTATTCCTGTAACCAATACTGTAATTTGACCTGAATATTATGTTTAAAATGTTATGAGTTTATAACACAGATCGCTTATTGTGCAGATTGCCTGTTAATTAATAACACGTATTCTCTATCCTTAAGTATGCGGTCACTGACCCTCCGGTTCACATGTCCATAACCTATACAGCAGTCTCTACCATTCTCCCATAGGAAGCCTCTTATAGCCTTACGAGTTCAGAACTATTTATTTTATAGTTTTTATTTATCAACGCTGCATACCACTATAGCAAGGGTCGTGAGATCTTCCCAGTTATCTATTATTATACAGGTATAGAGGATATGATAGTATACTGAGATTGGCTATTCCTATTACTGTGGCTTGCTAGCTCTCATCTTGTGCAAAGCCTTTTTTCTTTTTTCCTACCCTATACAGTTAAGCACTACTTACAGCCCCCATATAGCATATCATACCTCTTCTGACTTATAGATCACACCTCTTCACTCAAACATAGAGGAATTGTCCCCGTTACCTTACAATTCATAACATTATACCCCTCCCTTATTCTATTCTGCGCAGCTCAGTATTAATCACAGACCCCATCAGCTGCTACACACCTGGTTAATTTCACCCCTCCTCCCTACATATCCATTCTCATTTCTCATTCCAGGCCCTTTTCTCTACTGATGGAAGATTTCGCTAACATGTATCTCTCTTTTAATAATCCCAATATGCAACCCCTACCCTTGATACCATATCCTAAGAGGTCTGGTATACATAATAAGAATACCCCCCCACCCCTCTCTGAGTGGCTTTGGCCCGCTGTACCCCCCCTACTCTACATCCTGCTCACTAGCTTAGCTAATCGCTCATATGCTTTAAACCCTCTCTTATGGAACCATAAATTAACTACCCACCCTTAGAGGTAACATGCTAAGTTCCCACTAATCTACCTGAACATAAGCTTTCTTTTCTTTATGGGTTTTTTCTTCACTGATTTTCACTATACAAGAGCTTTAGCTACCATAACCTAATTTATACCAAAAACTGAGGTTACCTTCACAGCAACCCAATACTGTGTAACACATTTATCAGGGTATCTCTATTAACATTTGTTTACAAGACGTAATTTATTACTTAACCTTACTATGTAGCACAGATAGAAAATTAAACCTCCACTTTTCTATTTACTAATATAATACCCATGACACCTAGGATGTTAATTCATACTGTCTGTTCACAGAGATGTTACTCACTATCTTGTTCTATAGCTCTACTGATCATTGGAATGTTGCGTTGTTCTGTTCTGTTTTATGTACATTCTTGAAACCTCAATAAAAAAATAAATTAAAAAAAAAACACAAAAAAAAAAACAAAACACCATATTGCACGCACATGCCTGTTTTTTTAAAACTTGTAATAGCAGTGCTATAGGGGATTAAATAACGCAACTTTTGTTGTTGTTTCATAATTTGTTTCATAATTTGCTTCAAATTTTAGACAAAGGCAATACTTAGTAAAGCTATATTTATTATGGAAAGAGTCACAGTGCATTTATATAAAAAAGGAATTAAACACAATTAAACAAAGCAAACCATTTTATTTAAATACATCAAGAAAATATTACAGGCCCTATAGCTTTACCGGTATGGTCCCTGTCCCAGGGAAATGACAATATGGTCAAACACGCTGTACTAGCATCCCATGTGAAAGACAATAATATTTTGTTGAATTCACCATTAAATATATTTTTTCCAGAGGTCAGGTTTCTGACCAGGCCCCTTCCAGAATGGGCAAGGAAAGTAGCTACCCCTTTTTATAGCAGGCCAATAACCAAATTGCAAGCCCTGGTTGAAGTTATAGGATACCTTATAATTATATTTCTGTATATACACTTATAAGCAATCCCATTGTTACACCATGAGGATTATTTTGATACCAAATATGACGTCTGTCATATTTGGTCACCCTGTAACATAAAAATGGTCAAAACACATCTTGAGATATTCTAGAGTTTCAACTCTGAGTGACTTTAGGTATGTGTCTTGACAGAGGACACTGTATATGTATCAGAAAAATTAACCCCTGATATCCTAAAATCATGAGGTCTTCATTACAGAAACACTTCATATAAAGATAGCTCAGCAAAAATGATACTTATTGTAGAATTTGTATGACATTTTAAGATGGAGAGTCAATAGAAATTTTTATTTTCCATTATTTTTTAGATGCAATGTGCCTAATATTATGGTATCCTATAATAGTTTACTATATTAAAATGGTGAATTCCAAATAAAATGAAAAAGAAATCCCACAAGATCACACTAAAACAAAGTTTGAGCTCAGCACTAGTGATGTATCGATTGGCTGTTGTTTTTTTTGCACCATGTGAGAGAGCAGCTAAAGGATAAGTGATCAGACAGCACTTACTCTGGTGACCTGAGGTAAAATATCTTCCTTTTGTATGTAGAGAAGTTTATGTAATATTTTGTACACAGTTTTTTACAAATATGCATCACTTTCAATTAATTTAGCTTCTAGGTAATATGTCCCTTTAAATATAGTTTTAAATTGCAATCCACATTTCATCCATATTATGCTTGCTTTTTCTGCAACAAACCTCTGAATTTTGTACTCCCCCCCCCCCCCCCCCTTGGCATACTGCATTCTGGGCATTTTATTGCTAGTTGGTGCCACAATACAGTGAACAATATTAGGTTGATATTTGCTAAGGTATCGTATAAATATTAAAGTAAAATATAATAGATGAAGAAATAAAGTCAAATAAAGTCAAGCTTTGGTGATCCCCCCCCCATCTTAAGCAATAATAGATCTATATAGATGTGTGCCAGGTAAATGTAATGTCTTTAGGGTATTTATGAACTTAAGCAAAGCAGAAAGGTCAAACACTAAGAAATATAACCTAGTAACTCTAAGGACTGGATTATTTTCACAGTACTTACATTTTAGAACGAGAGAATTTACATGCTTGTATATGTGTTCTATGAAAAGAAGCCTAAAGCAACCAAAATCAAAAGATAAATCAAGTAGTTTCATACTGAGCAGTTGTATCTATTGTTTCTTCCGCTAACAGAATACATATAATTCATTTCCTATCTCCTTAATACAGCAAGCTTTGTTTCATTTTTTTTAACACCCTGGAATACTGGTTTATTTTCCTTTTCATTTTGATAATTGAACATATTACTTATGATGGGCATATATAGAAAATTTGAATAGACATGTCAGCAGAATTGGCCTCATTCTGAAGGGAGTATTAAAGTGATGGTAAATTTCAGACTATAAGAATGTTGCAATAAAAAATATATTAGTTTGTAAGAAAAACCACATCATTATTTTTTTTAAATTGTATATATATATTTTATAATGAAAGGTTTATAATCCTAATTGGTATTGTCTGTTCCTCCACTCCCCTTCATTGCCTCTTTTGACTTGGCTGTGATGTATAGAGCAGTCCCACCCACTCTCTACCCAGGCTCTCTATGGGCTTTAAAGGCGCTGGACTTCAAGATTGTCAGCTGACACACATGTTGATTGGATGTTCACTGGAATTGTCATAAAAAAACATATTCAACAATGATTATTCAAAATTCTATCTGTCTGTCTACATATCTATCTATATATATCTATCTATATCAATCTATCTATCAGCTGACACACATGTTGATTGGATGTTCACTGGAATTGTCATAAAAAAAAAAAACAAGTTCATCCATGTGGGCCGGCATAACATTGCAATAGAAGCATTACTATATGCACAATTTTAACCATTTCACAGATGGATTAAAAACAAAAAAAGGTACACATACTCTTTTTTAATGGCAAATTTTACATTTATGGCATTTGATTATTTCAAGTTTACCATCACTTTAAGGGAAATAAAGAGCCTATAAAGCAATGAAAACTAGTGGATGGTCACAGAGATAGATAAACTAGACAAAACACATCCAGCACACTGGAGACAAATGAGAGTAGCTGATAAGAGTGGTCGTTATAAGCAAATGAAGGGCCAGTTAAGATAGTACAGATGGAAGCTCCAAGGTGCTGTGTTGTATATAACTTGTTATGTAAGAACACAATGGACATCATGAACACACTGCTTTCAGTTTGATTGGGCCATTTAATATAATTCAAAATGTTATCTGTTAACTGTTTCAAATTAGTAACCAAATGAGAGCCAGATTGTTTTTATAAACATAATTGAGTGACATTTTCCACAGTCATTGAAAAGGAACAAAACATTGAGCAGATAAAACGCGAGTAAAAATGATTGCAAGAAGAAGTAAACATATTCAACAATGATTATTCAAAATGCTATCAATCTATATCTATCTATCTATTTATCTATCTATCTATCTATCTTGCTCTATCTATCAATCTATCTATCTATGATCTAGAATATATATCTACATGCATAACTAAATTTTGGATAAACATATAGCTGAGGTTACCTTTGGATTTGCAAGCAGCTGTAATAACATCAGCTACTGATTTTTTTGAATGAAAATACAACATTGGATAATCCAGTTAAAGGGACAGTCTACTCCAAAAATGTATTGTTTAAAAAGATAGTTAAGATAGATACATATTCCCCAGTTTTGCATAGCCAACATGGTTATATTAATATTCATTTTACCTCTGTGATTACCTTGTATCTAAGCCTCTGACGAGAGCCCCTTATCTCAGGGCTATTTATTCATTATCTATTTATATAATTTTAGCCAGTTAGTGCCGAATCATGCACAACTCCACGGGAGTGAGCATAATGTTATCTATATGGCTCACATGAATTTGCAACCTGTAAAAATATTGCAACCTTGCGTTCAACTTCTTTATTGTAATATATATATATATATATATATATATATATATATATATATATATATATATATAAAAAAATATGTGTGTGTGAATATATAGGTACGTATGTATGTATGTATATATATATATATATATATATATATAGCATATCTGGAATTTCTGAATAGAAGATTTCTTTATTTATTGTGAAAAAACAACTAAAAACCAGAGAAAAATAAGTTCTCCCTCTCACTTACAGAATACAGATGCACATCATGCAGCAATTATATATACCTGTATGTGTGTGGCTGTGTTTTATTAAGATGTTTGATGCATCTCTGGTAAGTAGTGGATGCTTTATTTATTTATTTTAAACTAAAATGCAAGTGAGATAGCATAAATATAAAAATGAATCCCTGGACCCTGGTTTGACCTCTAGTCTGTTTTGATTAAATACACTTTACCTACACTACATACACTTTAGAATTTAAGTGCAGATTCAGACAAATTGTGCCCTAAGTGCCTGTGTACTGCAAGTGCTAGTCTACTACAAGTGCCTGTGTACTGCAAGTGTCTGTTTACTTCAAGTGTCTGTTTAGTGCCAGTACCTGTGTGCTGTACACTCTGAACACTCTCTGGTTCTGCTTCTGAGGGCACAGAGTGGAGGGAGGAGTCTGGAGAAGGGGCTTGCTGTGTCAGTAAATAGCCAAGAATACACCCTTCAAAATAGCCCAAAAACCTGCAACCTCCCATGTTTAAAACTAGCCCAAATGGGCGTGAAATTAGCCCAACTGGCAACACTGATTATCAGTGTTTTATTTTTTCCCTCCACTAATCTGTATTTTTTTTTTGTTCTGTTCCATGTGTACATTTTTTATTTGAGGTATTTTTAGAAATCATTTTTTTCCGGATTTTCTACAATACAGGTCTCAGCAGTATTTCACATTGTTTACTACATTATCTTGCCATTTGTATGAATTGTTAAAACTGCCAATTAAGTTTCTCTATGCAGACTGTTTTGCCCATCTGGCTGCTTCAATAAATTGAAGCTACATAGAATGGCTTGAACTTTGACATAAACTCTTCATATTGGTGACAGAAGAACACAGCTGGATTCAGCATTAAAATATAACTTTACTAAGTCCTTAAATTGTCTTTTTTTACTCTGTGTGCAGCAAGATATCAGCAGAGCACAGCTGCCAAAAATTGTATTGCTAAAACAAAATCTTAACTCTCATAGTACCAATAGATAGCGTTATGTTTTTTAAAAACTCAAATGTTTGGTTGTTTTGGCTCAAAATCAACAATGTGAAGGGAATTTAAGGATCTTTGGTCCCAGCTAAGTTGTTTTCATCACTAGAGCAAAGATAAAACATTTTTTTTTATTTATTTTTTTTTAAAAATGACAAAAAAAAAACAACTTTCAGCTGGACGCCTTCTTTTTGATAATTTCTCATGAGCCCTCAATTTCATTTAAAGCTGTGTTTATAGTTGTATTTACTTAAAATCTCATGTTTTCTCTCTACAAAACTAACACAAAATGTTTATCTTACAAGACAGTGACAGAAAAAATAAAAAGAAAAAAGATTATTTAATTGTACATAATTCCTGCTCCGAATTTCCACTGCTGCCTATCCTACACCTATCGGTGTCTTCACGCTGCGTGCCCTGTGCTCCCCACCGGAAGTTCCTCCGGGAACACGTCCACTCCAAACCGGTGCCAAGGAAAAGAGGAAGTCGCACCACCGCTTCCAAAGACTCCACAAAACAGAAAAAAAATCCTTGCACACAAAATAATGAACACTTAAATCTGGGAGATATTCATAAGAACAAAAACTTTATTTCCAGTATAAAAAATCAGGGATCACAGATTTTTTTTACCCTGGAAATAAAGTTTTTGTTCTTATGAATATCTCCAGAATTTAAGTCTTCATTATATCGTGTGTAAGGATTTTTTGCTGTTTGATTTAATTGTACATAGACTGAATTAAACAGCTGCCAAACTAACCCCTTCAATCAGCACTGTGCAGCACTACTTTAAGATGCTGCTTCCCAACATTTTAAAAAGTTAAAGCCAGGGGAAATGATTTAGCACTCTGTGTGTTCACTGATTAGCGGCCCTAACTCATAGGCTAACAGAGCCCAGGCTCAGAATCTCTGTGATCCAATTATCCGACTAGTGACTTAGAGATCAGATCAGAGTGGTCTGAGCCTGAGGTTTCATTCAGGGCTGGACTGGCCTACTGATTTTGCCATCAGTGCACAATTTAAGTCGGGAGAAGTCTTCATCCCAGTGGCAAGAAGTCCTCAACGAAGCCGGGAGAAGTTTTCATCCAAGCGGCAAGAAGTGGTCCTCCAGACGGGCAGAAGTCTTCATCTAGACAGCATCTTCTATCTTCATCAATCCGGCATGGAGCGGCTCCATCTTCAAGCATCATCTTCTCTTGACGGCTCTTCTCGAATGAAGGTTCTTTAAGTGACGTCATCCAAGATGGCGTCCCTTGAATTCCGATTGGCTGATTGAATTCTATAAGCCAAATGGAATTAAAGGTGAAAAAATCCTATTGGCTGATGCAATCAGCCAATAGGATTGAGCTTGCATTATATTGGCTGATTTTCACCTTTAATTCCGATTGGCTGATAGAATCTATCAGCCAATCGGAATTCAAGGGACACCATCTTTCATGACGTCACTTAAAGGAACCTTCATTCGAGAAGAGCCGTCAAGAGAAGAAGATGCTCCACGCCGGATGTTTTGAAGATGGAGCCACTCCGCGCTGGATGGATGAAGATAGAAGATGCCATCTGGATGAAGACTTCTGCCCGTCTGGAGGACCACTTCTTGTTGCTTGGATGAAGACTTCTCCCGGCTTTGTTGAGGACTACTTGCTGCTGGGATGAAGACTTCTCCCGGCTTCATTGAGGTTGGATGTCCGGTCTTCAAAAACTGTAAGTGGATCTTCGGGGGTTAGTGTTAGGTTTTTTTAAGGGTTTATTGGGTGAGTTTTATTTTAAGCTTAGGGTTTGGGCAGAAAAATAGCTAAATGCCCTTTTCAGGGCAATAGGGAGCTTAGGTTTTTTTAGATAGGATTTTATTTGGGGGGTTTGGTTGTGTGGGTGGTGGGTTTTACTGTTGGGGGTTGTTTGTATTTTTTTTACAGGTAGTAGGGCCATTGGTAGTTTATTTTAGGCTAGGGGTTTTTTTATGGGGGGGGGGGCTTTTTATTTTGATAGGGCTATTAGATTAGGTGTAATTAGTTTAAATATTTAAAAATGTCTTTTTAATTTTGTGTAATTTAGTGTTTTGTTTATTTTGTAATTTAGTTAATTGTATTTAATTAATGTAATTTATTGAATTGTAGTGTAAGGTTAGGTGTTAGTGTAAGACAGGTTAGGTTTTATTTTACAGGTAAATTTGTATTTATTTTAACTAGGTAGCTAGTAAATAGTTAATAATTATTTACTAACTAGTCTACCTAGTTAAAATAAATACAAACTTGCCTGTGAAACAAAAATAAAACCTAAGCTAGCTACAATATAACTATTAGTTATATTGTAGCTAGCTTAGGGTTTATTTTATAGGTAAGTATTTAGTTTTAAATAGGAATTATTTAGTTATTAATAGTAGGTTTTATTTAGATTTATTTTAATTACATTAAAGTTAGTGGGTGTTAGAGTTAGGGGTTAATACCTTTAGTATAGTGGCGGTGACATTGGGGGCGGCAGATTAGGGGTTTATAAGTGTAGGAAGGTGGCGGCGATGTCGGGGGCAGCAGATTAGGGGTTAATAACTGTAATGTAGGTGGCGGCGACATTGGTGACGGCAGATTAGGGTTATTAAGTTTAGGTAGGTGGTGTGGCGACATTGGGGGCAGCAGATTAGGGGTTAATAAGTGTAATGTAGGTGGCGACGATGTTGGGGGCGACAGATTAGGGGTGTTTAGACTCGGGGTTTATGTTAGGGTGTTAGGTTTAAACATAACTTTTGTTTCCCCATAGGAATCAATGTGGCTGTGTTACCGTGCTTTACGCTGTTTTATTGCAGGTGTTATGCTTTTTTTCAGCCGGCTCTCCTCATTGATGACTATGGGGAAATCATGCACAAGCACGTAAAACCAGCTCACCGCAGCTAACCGCAGCGCTGGTATTGGAGTGTGGTATGGAGCTCAATTTTGCTTTACGCTGCAATATTGCCTGCTAACGCCGGGTTTTGTAAACCTGTAATACCAGCGCTGTAGGGAGGTGAGCGGTGACAATAACTTCAAGTTAGCACCGAGCAGCTCTTACCGCAAAACTTGTAATCTAGCCGAATATTAGCTTTCATGCTACTCTTGATAACTAACTTCAGGCTTTTCGGAAACAGGAGTTAAGAAGCAGCGGTCTTAAGACCACTGTTCCTCAACTCATATGCCTCCTATGAGGTGGCGGACAGCAATCCGCCCAATCGTGTACGATCGGGTTGATTGACACCTGCTGCTAGCAGACGATTGGCCGTGAATCTGCAGGGTGCGGCATTGCACAAACAGTTCACCAGAACTGCTTGTGCAATGTTAAATACCGACAGTGTATGCTGTCAGCGATGTCTAGCCTAGCTACAGTGGATCATGTCCGCCAGACATTGATAAATCGGCCCCTTAATCAGAACTGGAATTTTAATGATAGCTCAAACAATAAATGGCGGTAGTTGAATTTACTGTTTTGTTTAAGCAGTTTTTTTAGCAACTAGCTCTTTTTTTCTAATCACCTGGCCTGATATAATGACAACGATACTAGGATGAAAAGTTTCTCTCTCATAATGATTTACTGTATCACAATCAAAATGCATATAAGCTCTCTCCTGACCACTTGGTCGTCTCTCTCTCTCTCTCTCTCTCTCTCTCTTTCTTTCTTTCTTTCTATCTTTCTTTCTGTCACAATGGACCGATTCTCCCACTCACAAAGATGGACACTCCTTTGATCTGATTTTCAGCTATCAATGTATTCTCTCAATCTTCACAAATTCCCCTTTTCCTCCTACCATAGCTCAATAATCACATACTCATCCTCAGCCTGGCATACTCCTCTGACATGCTACCTACACAGATGTTACCGCACTGCTGAGCGACATTGGAATAAATCTCAATTTTCAGCTGACTACAAGATTATCTTGAACTCCTATTATTATTCCCTTCTTTACTCTTATGTCTACTCTTTCTTCAAACCCAAAACATCTGTTTTCCACTTTAAATACCCTTCTCTGCTCACCTGCACCTCCTATTACCACTTCAGGAACGGCTTCATCATGCACTAATTTGGGCAGTAAACACCTTGTAATTACAAGACATTTATGTTGATTATATGTTGCTATAGAATGAAATATCAGCCATCATTTTTTTAAAAAATCAACATAATTTTTACTGCAATTATTTTTCAACTTTTTACTTTCAACTTGTAATACAAGCGCAACCCGATGCATGCAAAATTTCTATTAACGCTCTAGCGAAAGCGCTAAATAGCGATCCACTCGTGACATGGCCCAAAGTATTTTATTTATATATCTCATGCTGTTTACTGTCCCTTTAAATTGTTTTGCCTCCAGACTTCTGGTACTCTTATGGACTGCATAGCAACTACAATAGAAGCCTTGACACACAACATGTGATGTCTTTGTCTATAGTCCTAAATAGACATAGAATTTATTCGCATTTTTTTTTTTCTAAACATGCTTTTACAAATAGCTAAATGTAATATCTATTTGATATAAATGAGTTTTCACAAAGTTGAAAAGTGTAATTGTCATAGCAGATTGAGTAATGAACATGTTAAAATCTGAATATTAATGACCTGACTGCCTATAATACTGACACAGCAATCAGAGATTTACAAGACATACAAGGGAGTTTCATTAAATATTAAACATGCAATATAAAAAGAAGTCATACTCAAAAGAGTTTACAGTTCAGCTAAAAAAGATACAAAAAGGATGACAGGTTGATGATGTTGGTCAGTTGGGGATATAAGTTATTGTAAAGTAAAAATATGATAAACTGTTCTATCTATATGTCTGTCTGAGTGGACAGTTTTATAGAAAGAGGGGTTTTTTTTACATTTTGAAGGTGTTTTTGTGATGTGGGATTCCTTCCCAGTAGACTTTGTCATGTACTCTGAGAGATGAATGGTTATGAGATAAATGCTGCTCCTTTAAAAATAATTGAGAGTGACTCACAACTCACAGCTGTGATAAAGGGGCAGGTTCAAGACTTTATGAAGTACACAACTTTTAAGTTTAGAAACTCTATTGAAATATGCTTCCTTTTGCAAGTTATTTATGTTACAGAGAGGTTTCTGGTGTACACTCAACCCACTGCCAATACAGCTGTAAGTTGTGTGCAATTTCATTTTGCCATTGTCCTGTTTGTTACTGATAAATTGCAATAACAGTGTTTGATTACATTTAGCAATCCAAAATAGAATGTTAATTACTACAACACACATTGAGATATATTATAGAAAAAAATACAGATTTTATTATGTCCTGTTGTCGGTGGTCATGGTTTTGGCTTGATGTATCGGTTTCTAGTGCCCTTTGATAGAATATTATAAATCTTTTTTGTTTCAAGGATATCAATTTTCATAATAATAATAATTTAATAATAACATAATAATTTGGTTTGATTTTTGTATTAGTCAAAAATCCTTTATCCAAACTGCTTGGGACCGGAAAAGGTTTGGATTTATAATATTTGCATCTGTAAAATGGGACAGTTTGGAGAAGGTATGGGACCAAGTGAAAACAACAATATCTAATGTCATTTAAGCAATATGTATATGTCCTATACATGCAACAAAATGGTATTTCTATATAATTTGTAATACTTTAGTATACATAGTACCTTCAGAAAGATAGTACAATACTGTTCTCAGTAAGGTAATTTTTGTTGTTTTAAATAAATATAGACCATAATTTGCGTTTTAGAACAGACACAAAAACAAAAAAACAACAACAAAAAAATAAAACTAAAACAAAGACACAGGCAGAGAATATTGTGATTTACAGACTAGAACAAATAGTAATTGTTGATGTTTATTTTTAAAAAATATTAATGAAAAAAATATTTCAGAATAAGTTTGGAATTTGGAATTCTGAATTTAGGGATTTGTACCTGTAATATTTCTAATTTATGTGATATGTTTATGTTATTATTTTAAAAAATTTAAATCCCAAAACGTTATTAATGATAAAGATGTGTTATTACTTAAAGGGCTAGTAGAGTCCCAATTAATCTTTCATGATTCAGATAGGGCATGTAATTTTAAAGAACTTTCTAATTTACTTTTATCATTACATTTGCTTTGTTCTCTTGGTATTCTTAGTTGAAATCTAAACCTGGGTAGGGTCATATGCTAATTTCTAAGCCATTGAAGGCCACCTCTTATCTAAATGCATTTGACAGTTTTTCGCAACTAGAGGGTGTTAGTTCATGTGTTTCATTTAGATAACATTGTGCTCACACACGTGGAGTTATTTAAGAGTCAGCACTAATTGCCTGAAATGCAAGTCTGTCAAAAGATCTGAGGTAAGGAGGTAGTCTGTAGAAACTTAGATACAAGGTAATTACAGAGGTAAAAAGTATATTTCTATAACAGCGTTGGTTATGCAAAACTGGGGAATGGTAAATAAAGGGATTATCATTCTTTTTAAACAATAACAATGTTGGTGTTTACTATCCCTTTAACAAATACCAGATCAGGAAAATGTTTGGTTTTAGTGCTTGGAAATGAAGATCCCTGGTTTTAGTCAGGGATGATTCTGTAAGCTAATATTTTATGCTTTTATGGTCACTAAAACTGATATTATTAAAATCAGACACAAAAATATTTATTTAATGACCACATCAAATAATTTTACTTTAAAATGAATAGATTATTTAGAATTATAAATGTGTTTTTGATAAATAACATTATTAAGATTTTCAAGTATAACATTTCCTTAAAGTATATATTTTGTTGTAATATTGGCGTTTTCTCTTAGTCATATAAAGGCATGCTAAAACTTGCAGTGAGTTTATATAGATGTTTCTATTCTTCTATTGGTAATAAATCTTTTTGTACAGAGGGCACTCTAAAGTTTAATGGTACTAATGGATTGTTCTGTGGTTGGTTGTATAAGCAAATATCCTGCCATTATATGACATCTTGGTTTGGCAAGATGTATTTTCAGTTAATAAAAAAATATAATGCAAACAACTTTTCTTAAAATAACATATTAAATTTAATAATATTCTGGCAATGATTTTCTTTTTCTGGAAATGATATATTTAAAGATCTTTAGAAGTTATCTTATGCCCTTTAACATTGATTTAAAAGTTCACTTAATTTTATCCACTGTGCATAATTCAATTATATTTATGCATAAACAAATATATTTTTTATTAAAACGCGATCTTTTTAGCGCAAATGAAGTTAACGCTCTTCAGGAAAACACATCCTCAGAGCTCTGGTTAACTGTTTTGTGAAACAAAAAAGTGTCACAGAACACATAAAAAGTACAAAAAAAGCACAGTGGCACTCATAATAACACTGTCTGGTAAAAATGATTTTAAAAAATTGCAAAATAAAGTTAAAAGGGCTCAAACATATGAGGTTTCTGGTGTTAGAAAAAATTGGCTGCAAAGAGCTTTAACATAGAGATACATACATGTAAATGTCTAAATATATAGATGGATTCGTGACCGGGCTTTCAAACTGGATCACTTCATTGTGACAGTGATTTTAAAAGGAACCATGTTTTTGTCACCAGGCTTTCAAACAGGATTATGCCTTTGTGAAAGCCAAGTCAAGTTTATTTGCTGCTACATCATTTACTCCCGGCCACGAAGGTGCCATCCCATTTGAAAGGCCCAGTCGCAAAGGTGTGGTTCTTTTTAAAATCACATTAATAAAGGCGTAATTCCATTTGCACAAAATCTTTCCTCCTACAATATTGCAATGGCACAGTTTAATGGTTTATAGAATGAGAACTCTTAAAATCATATTTTAGAAGATGAGATAAGTTGCAACCACTTGCTTGTATTAGAAACCCGTAGGGTTCTTTTTGATTTCATATGTATATCTGTAAATATAATATGATTATTTTAAAACCAATAATTGGAAATATTGGAGAAAAAAACATACTTTTAAAATATTAAAAGTGACAATATAACCAACAAGCAAACATGCCTAGTATACCCATCTTGCCTATATACTGATGGCATTCATTTTATTTACCATAATATATTAATCTCACAAATGTAAATTGCACACTGAACAAAGGGGTTGATTCAAAAGAACTGTACTGCAATCTGCTTTCAGAAACTTTTCCATTGAAAGCTCCTTTGGGGAGGACGTGCTCACAGGTAAAGTTAAAAAACGAAGATAAACCCTTTTACATTAATACATATGAGCAACATCAATAACCCAACACAAATGCTCACTATACTGACGATGCTATCATCTTCATATCTCTTCTAGAGAACTACACACACACAGCTCTTTGGTTTCAGAGCAAAAGAGGTTAATTGCACATATCATCTGTTAGCATCATTATACATTATTAAAAATGATCATAAAAAAGTATACATTTCCTGTAAAATCCTTATTCAGGGCCATGCGTCTTTCATTTTAAATGGGGTGTTAGAAGAAGATTTATATTGAATACCTGGGGGCCGATTTAACAAGGGCCGAATGGCCCTGAATGTAACTGTTCCTGGGCGAGCCTTCAGGCTCACCGGAAACAGGAGCTAAGAAGCAGCGGTCTTAAGACTTCTGCTCCTTAACTCGTCTGCCTCCTCTGAAGCGGCGGACATCAATCCGCCCGATCGCATACGATCAGGTTGATTGACAGCCCCTGCTAGTGGCTGTTTGGCTGCGAATCTGCAGGGGGCAGTATTGCACAAACAGTTCACCAGAACTGCTTGTGCAATGATAAATGCTGACAGCGTATACTGTCGGCATTTATCGATGTGCAGCGGACATGATCCGCTACAGCAGATCATGTCCACTCGCACTTTGTTAAATTGGCCCCCTGGAGTCAATAGAAGATTTTCTTTCATAATTCAGATGATGAATATATTTTAAAACAGCTTTCCAATTTTCTTTTATGGTCAAATTTGCTTCATTCTCTTAGTATCCTTTGTTAAAGAAACGGAAATGCACATGGTTGAGCCAATAACATGAATCATATATGTGCAGCGACCAATCAGCACCTCTTTGACCCTACCTGAGCCTACCTAGGTATGCTTTTCAACAATACCAAGAGGATGAAACAAATTAGATAATAGAAGTAAATTGGAAAGTTTTTTTAAAATTGCATGCTCTGTCTAAATTATTAAAAAAAAATGGGTTCATAGCCCTTTAACAATACATTAACAATACATTTTGTAAGTTTCTCAATTACAAGATTGAATGATTTTATGAACACGGAGATTGATAAAGGCTTCTTATAGTCTTTAAATGTGAACTGTGGCTGCTCAATAGACATATTGACAGGAATAATTTAATGCATAGCAAAACAATGTGTAATTCTAAAACATTACTCTAGGATAATATAGGTTACCTAATTTTAAATGACCAATAAAAGTAGATTAATATTTGAAGGTTTAACAAGTCTGTTAAATTTTAAAAAAAATATTTAAGATAGAAATATTTTACCTTAAAGGGACAGTTTACTCAAACATTTTGTCCCCTTTAATTTGTTCCCAATGATCCACTTTACCTCCTGGAGTGTATTAAATTGTTTACAAGTATTTCCATTAACCTTATATTGGCATTTGAATTAGTTTATTTAGCCTGTGGTATCCGCACCCATCCTAAAAGTTTTTGGCCTCAAGGCCAAGCTGTGTTAACACAGCCAGTAGAAAAATTACACTCCCAGTGGGTTATAGAAGAGATATGGTAATAAAATGTTAGTTTTCCATTGTTCTCTCCAAGTACTGGTGATTGGTTTATGGACAGATATAAGATAAAGAAGCATGTATATGCACACAATGTGATAAAGTACTGAGATCTGATTATACCTACAAACTCAACCCATTTTATTAGGTTGTGGCTTCAGAACACAAAATCAGCTACCGTATTTTTCGCTCCATAAGACGCACTTTTTTCCCCTTCAAAAGTAAGGGGAAATGTCTGTGCGTCTTATGGAGCGAATGTGATAGCCACTGTCGCCCTCCTGAGGCTGTGTGTACTGTACACTACCATTGTAATCTGGCCCATTATGTGTTAATAATTTTGAAATTCTCAAGAAATTCTCAAGAATTATTGTTATTTACACTGTTTTTACTGGTTCATTTATTATGTAGATGTTAATTACTTGATATTACAATTTGGTAGCAAAACTTATTTTTTAGCCATGTAAGGAAGAATTCCAAGTCTAGTCTTTGGGATTAAACCTGTTCAGCGCCCAAGATGAAGAGGACCTAACTACATAACTAGGCTGGACTGTATACAATTTACCTCTGTTTTCGGTCCTTTGAAATCAAGTTGACATATCCACTATTACAATTTCTGTATACATTTTTTTCTGTATGAAATTACAATATTCTTTATTATGGATATTTTATTTTTGACAAAAATTGTAATAAAAAGCATTAATTAAAAAATGAATAAATAAAAAAATAAAGAGATATAAAAGAGCTCTAGTGTGCAATTAATGTTTCACAGACTTTTGTGATTAAAGTGAAAGTACATTTTTATCAATAACCTTAATGCCATTGACCCATCTTATCACCCTGTATCTAGTTGCTAAGTTGTTTTTTTTCAAAATCCATATTTGTTTATTTTATATTAATTATTTTTTGCACATACTGTACATACCCGCTCTTATGTGGTCATCCGTGCGCGCTCCAGTGAGGCATCCTGTATTGTGCATGCGCTAAAATACGATCTCTGCTGTGATACATAGTAAAACAATGAATCACTCGATTCATTGTTTTGCATTGTAGCAGAGATCGTATTATCTGTTCCCATTCATTATATTCTATTGAAATTTGGCAAAACAGAATGCTGTATTGAAGCTCTTTTATATTTTTGCTAGTGCAGTACTGTGACTTCACTATGAAGAGGTGTGGTATGCCAGATTCACAATCAAAAGGCTAAACACTCACAACCTAGTGTCATTTATGTTAGTGTCACTATCAGACCACCTTGGCCCCTTATAAATGCACTGAGCTGTAGAGCTGGGTGCTGTCTTCTGGCTATGGTGCCGAACTAGCCGGAGGCATGTGGGTCATCCCAATCTTACTTCTTTTTGGTTGATGACCACTGTGCCCTTATCACCTCCCAGCACCAGTAAACAGTGCATCAGGTGACAAATGGCATGGAGTTTGTAACCGCTACATGGGATGACAGTAGGCAGTTGGTGTCCTGCACTGTGGATGGGGATGAGTTGTGAGATATTCCAGTGTTCAGCTACAGTAGGGGTGCAGGCTTATTCAGTGGATACCGCAGACACCTATAAGCTGCATCACAGAGCCAAGAGAGGTTTTACTTACCCTGGGACACTGTGGTGTGGGGCAGGGAACAGCGCTGAAGCCTACACTGATCTGGGTATTGATGATTTTTCGCTATTCAATACAATGTGCATGCGTGTCTCATGAACGCGCATCTATACAAGCTGGAGATTAAATGAGACACGCATGCGTAGTTTAAATTTGGGGCATGTAGTTAGTCAGTTGGGACTCCACTGGGGGACCAATGAGGAGCATGAAGATGATTTTCGTCATATAAAAAAAAAAATTTAATATGCAGGCGGAGTGACAGCAATATAGCATAGCAGATTGCGAAGTAAAATTTTAAGTTTATTTGTACAAAAATAATAAAAATAATGAATTAAAGTCACGCTAATTTTGCATGTACTTTGCGTTGGTGCTTTGAGGTGCACAAAGGTTTACTTTTCCATTAAGTCACACAAAGCTGTTACACACATAGTTAAAGTTAGTTTTGGACTGGCAATGGACTACTGATCCACAGCTGCTGAGCCAATCAGAGTCAGCATGTGTGTAGCTGCCAGTTACTGGCTGTGTTCAGCTCAGGATCAAAAGTACATAGCTACTCCAGGGCTGAATTTAACTATCGGCTAGATTACGAGTTTTGCGGTATGAGTGAAAAAGCAGCGTTAAGGCTCTTTTTCACGACCGCTGGTATTACGAGTTTTGCAGGTTTAGCTGCACCGCACACTTTTTTGACCGTAACACAACGTAACTACCGCAGCTTTCAAAAAGTCCTTTTTCAATGGGACTTCCATAGCGCCGGTATTACAAGTTTGCCTGGGAGGCCAAAAAGTGAGCGGTTCAGCCAATACCATCAAGATCCATACCGTAAACTGAAAGTCAGTAGTTATGGGTTTTATGCTACAATGCCGTAACATAAAACTCATAACTAAAGTGCTAAAAAGTACACTAACACCCATAAACTACCTATTAACCCCTAATAATATTATTAACCCCTAATCTGCCGCTCCCGACATCACCACCACTAGAATAAACATATTAACCCCTAAACCGCCATACTCCCGTACTCCCCCAGCTACATTTGTTAACCCCTAATCTGCCGCCCCTAACATCGCCGCCACCTACCTACATTTATTAACCCCTAATCTTCCGCCCCCAACGTTGCTGCCAGTATACTAAAGTTATTAACCCCTAAACCTAACCCTAAGTCTAACGCTAACCCTAACACCCACTAACTTTAATGTAATTAAAATAAATCTAAATAAAACCTACTATGAATAACTAAATAATTCATATTTAAAACTAAATACTTACCTGTAAAATATAAGCTAGCTACAATATAACTAATAGCTACATTGTATCTAGCTTAGGTTTTATTTTTATTTCACAGTTAAGTTTGTATTTATTTTACCTAGGTAGACTAGTTACTAAATAGTTATTAACTATTTACTAACTACCTAGCTAAAATAAATACAAATTTACCTGTAAAATAAAACCTAACCTGAGTTTCACTAACACCTAACCTTACTTCAATTAAATATTAGATTAGGTGTAATTAGTTTAAATATATAATAATTAGTTTTTTATTTTGTGTAATTTAGTGTTTGTTTTTTTTTGTAATTTAGATAATTGTATTTAATAAATGTAATTTATTTAATTGTAGTGTAAAGTTAGGTGTTAGTGTAACTCAGGTTAGGTTTTATTTTACAGGTAAATTTGTATTTATTTTAGCTAGTTATTAGTAGGTAGTAAATAGCTATTTACTAATTAGTCTACCTAGTTAAAATAAATACAAACTTAACTGTGAAATAAAAATAAAACCTAAGCTAGCTACAATGTAACTATTAGTTATATTGTAGCTAGCTTAGGGTTTATTTTATAGGTAAGTATGTATTTAGTTTTAAATAGGAATTATTTAGATTTAGGGATTAATAACTTTAGTATAGTGGCGGCGACGGGGGCGGAAGATTAGGGGTTAATAAATGTAGGTAGGTGGCGGAGATGTTAGGGGCGGCAGATTAGGGGTTAATAATTGTAATGTAAGTGGCGGCGACATTGCGGAAGGCAGATTTGGGGTTAATAAGTGTAGGTGGGTTGCGGCGGCAGATTAGGGGTTAATAAGTGTAGGTGGGTTGTGGCGACATTGTGGGCAGCAGATTAGGGGTTAATAAGTATAATGTAGGTGGCGGCGACATTGGGGGCAGCAGATTAGGGGTTAATAACTGTTATGTAGGTGTCTGCGGTGTTGGGCAGATTAGGGGTTAATAAATATAATGTAGGTGTCTGCAATGTCGGGGGCGGCAGATTAGTGGTTAATAAGTATAATGTAGGTGTCGGCGATGTTGGGGGCGGCAGATTAGGGGTGTTTAGACTTGGGGTTCATGTTAGGGTGTTAGGTTTAAACATAAATTTAGTTTCCCCATAGGAATCAATGGGGCTGCGTTACGGAGCTTTACGCTGCTTTATTGGAGGTTTTTTTCAGCCGGCTCTCCCCATTGATGTCTATCGGGAAATCGTGCTCGAGCACGTAAAACTAGCTCACCGCAGCGCTGGTATTGGAGTGCGGTATGGAGCTCAATTTTGCTTCACGCTGCAATATTGCCTGCTATTGCTGGGTTTTTGCAAACCTGTAATACCAGCGCTGTAGGGAGGTGAGCGGTGACAATAACTTGCAAGTTAGTACTGAGCAGCTCTTACCGCAAAACTCGTAATCTAGCCATATGTGTTTAACAGGCTTGTGAAGCTCAAACACATAGTTATGTACAAGCAACAGCTCAATTATTAAATCTCCTAGTACATTATCTAGATTGTAGGTTCCTCCTGTATTTGTCTGTAAAATTTTGTCTTTTATTGTGTTGTTTCTCCGTTGTACTTTTATCCTTGTACCCATGGGCAGCGCTGTGGAATCTGTTGGCGCTTTATAAAAAAAGAATAATAATAATAATTATAAAAATTAGAGCATTTTACTGTTGCTCTTTTATGTCCCTTTAAAATGATCTAATTTAAAATAACAATATAAAGCCATATTGATGCAATTTAAAAACAAGTTAGCATGTTTTGGAGCAGCATTGGAGGAGCAACGTACACTAAAGTTATAACCTATAGTTAAAGTTAACTCTTGAATGGCAATGGCAGATACGCACATATGACTCTCCTGATTGCCTTAGAGGCTGTGTTCAGCTCTGTACCAGTAGTGCATTTCTGGTCTAGAGCTTGTTTTACTACTTGTCTAACCCTTTGGCCTCTAGTTATCAAGCTCCGTAAGGAGCTTGATGGCCTCTGTTTCTGGCGAGTCTTTAGACTCGCCAGAAACAGCAGTTATGAAGCAGCGGTCACAAAGACCGCTGCTCCATAACCTGTCTGCCTGCTCTGAGCAGGCGGACAGTCATCGCCGTAAATCAACCCGATCGAGTACGATCGGGTTGATTGACACCCCCTGCTGGCGGCCTATTGGCCGCGAGTCTGCAGGGGGCGGCGTTGCACCAGCAGCTCTTGTGAGCTGCTGGTGCAATGCTTAATACGGCGAGCGTAATGCTCGCCGTATTCAGCGAGGTCTGGCGGACCTGATCCACAGTGTCGGATCAGGTCCGCCAGACCTTAATAACTAGAGGCCTTTGTGTGGGTTAGAGATATTTAGTTATCTGCAGAACACATTTGTGCGTTTATTTATTGCACATTTCTGTCACTTTAAGCTATATACCCATTTTCCTCTCAGTGCAATATGCTGCTCTGTAACAAAGTATATTTACAACTTATGAGATGCGGATTTTGTTCCAGTAGACAGAAATACCTTTGTTCATACATTTTATTACATCATCTTAAGCCAGCTTTATACATCCGGATGCTGTCAAAGCTTTTTTTGGCTTCTGCTTTGTTTTTCTGTCTAATCTATTTTTAAATAAAAAGAATACATTAATACTACTATCATAATGATATCATGTCTGTAAATTCCAAGAAATATTTATCCCTAAGGCATAAAAGTAAATCTATGTAAATACACTGAATAAAGTGCTTACTAGTGATTTTAGTGATTTTCTGCATTATTATAGTTACTATAAATGCTATATATTCATCAGCTGTCACATATTCATCACTCCAGACCATAAGCGCTTTTTTTATTATACTCTGAGGCCCATTTATCAAGCTCCGTATGGAGATTGAAGGGCCGTGTTTCTGGTGAGTCTTCAGACTCGCCAGAAACACCAGTTATGAAGCAGCGGTCTAAAGACCGCTGCTCCATAACCTTGTCTGCCTGCCCTGAGCAGGCGGACAGGAACGGGCGGAATTCAACCTGATCGAATACGATCGGGTTGTATTGACACCCCCCTGCTGGCGGCTGATTGGCCACGAGTCTGCAGGGGGCGGCGTTGCACCAGCAATGCTGAACACGGAGAGCGTATCATAGGTCCGCAAGACCTATGATAAATAAGCCCCAAATTGTTAAATATAGTGCCATATGAATGTATTCAACACTGCTTTTCAACATATTTTTTCTACAGTTTGTTTGTAATCAATTTAGTTTAAAAGGGTTTATGTCCACATATTAATTTAACATTTTAAATTTGCATTCTATTAAAATTGTAACTGTAAAGTAACCTTTACACATGCTCATATTGTACCTGAGCAATGTGGTGAAATTGATACCAATCTTTCTGATTTATTTTTTCTGATGTTGAATTCGGATCGGGATGATTTAACTCCGCTAGCCTCAAGGTGACTGAGAAGCTAAGTAACTGCAGTCTTAAATTGAATGTAGATTTTAATGTATTAAAGTGCCCCTGTTTTTAATCAAATTTTTAAAAACCGGGCACTTTAGCATCAAAATTTACATTCACTTTAAGCAGCTACTTAACTAGCATTTCAGGCACACTTGTGCAAGGCTGAAATGCTTGATCCCTGAATCGTGCCATTTATCTCCATTTTCCCTCCACAGCACTCGACATTGCTGATAATGGATGGTGATCACTGAAATAAAAAATTCACTATACAAACTGCATTTTTTTTAAAGCACAGTACAGACCTCAATTTACAAACCTCACTCACACGGTTCACACCTCAGTTTCTAAACCTCACTCACACGGTTCACACCTCAGTTTCCAAACCTCACTCACAATGTACAGGCCTCAGTTTCTAAACCTCACTTACACCGTACAGACCTCAGTTTCTAAACCTCACTTATACTGTATAGAACTCAGTTTCTAAACCTCACTCGCAACGTACAGACCTCATTTTCTAAACCTCACTCACTGTACAGACCTCAGTTTCTAAACCTCACTTACACTGTACAGAACTCAGTTTCTAAACCTCACTTATACTGTATAGAACTCAGTTTCTAAACCTCACTCGCAACGTACAGACCTCATTTTCTAAACCTCACTCACTGTACAGACCTCAGTTTCTAAACCTCACTTACACTGTACAGAACTCAGTTTCTAAACCTCACTTATACTGTATAGAACTCAGTTTCTAAACCTCACTCGCAACGTACAGACCTCATTTTCTAAACCTCACTCACTGTACAGACCTCAGTTTCTAAACCTCACTTACACTGTACAGAACTCAGTTTCTAAACCTCACTTACACTGTACAGACCTCAGTTTCTAAACCTCACTTATACTGTATTGACCTCAGTTTCTAAACCTCACTCGCAACGTACAGACCTCATTTTCTAAACCTCACTCACTGTACAGACCTCAGTTTCTAAACCTCACTCACACTGTACAGACCTCAGTTTCCAAACCTCACTCACACTGTATAGATTTCAGTTTCCAAACCTCACTCACACTGTACAGACCTCAGTTTCCAAACTTCACTCACACTGTACAGACCACAATTTCCAAACCTCACTAACACTGTATTGACCTCAGTTTCTACACCTCACTCACACTGTACAGACATCAGTTTCTAAACCTCACACACTGTACAGACCTCAGTTTCTAAACCTCACTCACACTGTACAGACCTCATTTCTAAATCTCACTTATACTATACAGAACTCAGTTTCTAAACCTCACTCACAACGTACAGATCTCAGTTTCTAAACCTCACTCACACTGTACAGACCTCAGTTTCTAAACCTCACTCACAAAGTACAGACCTCAGTTTCTAAACCTCACTCACACTGTACAGACCTCAGTTTCTAAACCTCACTCACACTGTACAGACCTCAGTTTCTAAACCTCACTTACACTGTATAGACCTCAGTTTCTAAACCTCACTCACACTGTACAGACCTCAATTTCTAAACCTCACTCACAACGTACAGACCTCATTTTCTAAACCTCACTCACACTGTACAGACCTCAGTTTCCAAACTTCACTCACACTGTATAGATTTCAGTTTCCAAACTACACTCACACTGTATAGACCTCAGTTTCCAAACCTCACTCACACTGTACAGACCTCAGTTTCCAAACTTCACTCACACTGTACAGACCACAACTTCCAATCCTCACTAACACTGTATTGTCCTCAGTTTCTACACCTCACTCACACTGTACAGACATCAGTTTCTAAACCTCACACACTGTACAGACCTCAGTTTCTAAACCTCACACACTGTACAGACCTCAGTTTCTAAACCTCACTCACACTATACAGACCTCAATTTCTAAACCTCACTTATACTGTACAGAACTCAGTTTCTAAACCTCACTCACAACGTACAGATCTCAGTTTCTAAACCTCACTCACACTGTACAGACCTCAGTTTCTAAACCTCACTCACAACGTACATACCTCAGTTTCTAAACCTCACTCACACTGTACAGACCTCAGTTTCTAAACCTCACTTACACTGTACAGACCTCAGTTTCTAAACCTCACTCACACTGTACAGACCTCAGTTTCTAAACCTCACTTACATTGTACAGACCTCAGTTTCTAAACCTTATTCACATTGTACAGACCTCAGTTTCTAAACCTCACACACTGTACAGACCTCAGTTTCTATACCTCACTCACACTGTACAGGCCTCAGTTTCTATACCTCACTCACACTGTACAGACCTCAGTTTCTATACCACACTCACACTGTACAGACCTCAGTTTCTATACCTCACTCACACTGTACAGACCTCAGTTTCTATACCTCACTCACACTGTAAAGACCTCAGTTTCTAAACCTCACTCACACTGTATGGACCTCAGTTTCTAAACCTCACATACTGTACAGACCTAAGTTTCTAAACCTCACTCACACTGTACAGACCTTCTGTTTCTAAATCTCACACTGTACAGACCTCAGTTTCTAAACCTCACTCACACTGTACAGACCTCAGTTTCTAAAGCTCGCACTATACAGACCTCAGTTTCTAAACCTCACTCACATTGTACAGACCTCAGTTTCTAAATCTCACACTGTACAGACCTCAGTTTCTTAACCTCACTCACACTGTACAGACCTCAGTTTCTAAAGCTTGCACTGTACAGACCTCAGTTTCTAAACCTCACTCACTTTTTCTTTGTAGCATTTCTTTAACTGTAAGAAGGTCTTAGTTTTAAAAATAAGACTATGGGGTCAATTTATTAATGTGCGAGCGGACATAATTCAATGTAGCGTATCATGTCCACTGCACATCGATAAATGCCGACAGCATACGCTGTCGGCATTTATCATTGCACCAGCAGTTCTTGTGAACTGCTGGTGCAATACTGTCCCTTGCAGGCCGCTAGCAGGGGGTGTCAATCAACCCGATTGTATTTCTGTCCGCCACCTCAGAGCAGGCAAAAAGGTTATGGAGCAGCGGTCTTTAGACCGCTGTTTCATAACTTCTGTTTCCAGCGAGCCTTCATGGGGCATCAAGCTACTTTCAACTTGTAATACATGCAATATCTGATGCGCGCAAAAAGCTGAAGTCGAGCGCAGTTAGGGCGCAAGTGGGAACGATAAATAGCACTCCACTCGTAATTTATCACATGGTCGGGAGGATTGTTATTGCTGAACCCATTGCTGTCCATGTATTTTATGGGTGGTCTTTCTACTATCTGCTCGTATATGATCTGAATGTTTCTCAATATGGAAATGGTGTTATTGCTTGGATTGGTATCACACAGAACTTAAAAAACATGGATTGTGATCTTAAAAACTGCTTATAAATGGGATTGGAAGGATTGGAATTGATGCCATAATACCATAGGGTAATTCAGTTGACTGTTATGGGCCAATTTACATGTGGAGCGCTACTTAGCTCTAACACAGCTCGAAGTAAACTTTTAACGAGTGCGGATTAGCACGCATAGTACACTGTGAAAGTAAATGGTTTGTGTGCTAGCGAAACCTGATGTAACCTAACTTCAGGACTTCAGATATAGCTACCGTTAAAAAACAAAAACAACACAACAACACACGCACTAACACAAAACCATAACAAACCCACAGCGCTATACCCAACAGGAGTTAATCATATTTCATATTCTAATGTTTTTTACATATAGGAAAATGTTCTTTGTATTTTAAATATATATATTTAACATTAACATTATCAGATACATATAGAAATATATATTTAAAAATAAAAAGAACATTTTCTTCTATGTGAAGAAAATTTTAATTTATTATATGCGTAAAACATTTCGGGTTTCTTGTTGTAGGTCTAATGATGTGTCGGGTTAGTGCACATGAAGATTTAGTTATCTTTAGGCACATAATGTAAATATTGCATATAAAATATTAAAAAATAATAATAATAATATTAAGAATAATTGTTCATTATTATAGGTACTTTCAAAATGCATATATATTTACATGATTTGTTAGAATTTAAGTACATTTATAAAAGTCATTTACATTAATTATTAATATTTTTCAATATTTAATATAACTCGTCATGTTAGTGCACATATACAGGAGTACACTAATTCTTCATGTGCGCTATGTATTTATTAAATATAAAATATTGAAAAATAATAATTTATGTAAATAATTATTATAGGTTACTTAAAAATTCAAAAAAATCATCTGAATAATTTTTTTTATTTTTGACAGTATCTCTAACTATTAATATTTTTTTTATATATATTTTATATGTAATATTTACATAACACGCCTTAAGATAACTAATTCTTCTAACCCAACACTACGTTAGGCCTACAGTGCGAAACTTAAAGCGCGTTATGCATATTTTACATTTCAATGTTCTTCACATAGATTCTTTTTCCTTTTCTTTTTAAATATTTATTTCTATATATATCTAACAATGTTAATGTAAAATATATATCTATACATATATATATATTATTATTATTATATAAATGTGTGTATTTATATATATATAGTGAGCAATTTTTCATGCACTCACTCCCTAAGCCTTAGCTCATCCGTTGCCTGGGTGACTCCTCCATCAATATGCAAAACATCTCCAAAAGTAAGGGCACTCACAGGACTTGAAAATCATAGAAAAAACATTTATTTAATTTATTTCAGTCAATGTTTTGGCTACAAATCTAGCCTTTTTCAAGACAATCTAAAAACATAATATACATAAATCAATTGATGCATATTTAAACAATTACATTAAAACAAACAAATTAATTAAACACTTTAATTGAACATTGTGACTCATAATACTGTGAACAAAACCAAAACAAAATCACCCTGAACAATCCCCACTAAAATTAAAAGCTGAACCTACATCAGTTATAAATTAAATGGACAGTCAACACCAGCATTTTTGTTATTTAAAAAGAAAGATAATCCCTTTATTACCCATTCCCCAGTTTTGCATAACCAACACAGTTATATAAATACAATTTTTACCTCTGTGATTACCTTGTATCTAAGCCTCTGCAAACTGCCCCCTTATTTCAGTTCTTTTGACAGACTTGATTTTTAGCCAATCAGTACTCACTCCAGGGTAACTTCACGTGCATGATCTCAATGTTATCCATATAAAACACATGAACTAATGCCCTCTAGTGGTCAAAATGCATTCAGATTAGAGGCAGTCTTGAAGGTCTAAGTAATTAGCATATGAACCTCCTAGAATTAGATTTCAACTAAGAATATCAAGAGAACAAAGCAAAATTGGTGATAAAAGTAAATTGGAAAGTTGTTTAAAATTACATTCCCTATTTAAATCATGAAAGTTTTCTTTGGACGTGACTGTCCCTTTAAAGCATTTAAACTGATACTGCTAGAACCTGTTTTTAACTTCAGAACAGTATCCAATATATGTATTAGTCGAGCCAGCAGCTGAGTGAACTTTGTTACAAAGAATCATATATGCATGTAAATGCACTGATACTATTCAATTTATCACAGAAAATTTAAGATTTAAAGCATAATAGGCAGTGTGTTGGAGCTTGCATAAAATACTGATTCCTACTTTATATCACAGAAAATCACAGGTCTGCAATGAACATACTGTCCCAATTTGTTAACAATAAAACTTAGTTCAATATCCAGGCATTTTGACTGTCTATGCACCAAACACGACTATACCCCTAATTGGACCAACCTCCATTGATACAAGAGAAGCTATGCTTTAATGGACAATCTGTAAACAGTGTTACAGTATGCATACTTGTTTCAGTGTGAACAAAATTTGGCATCTCCAAACGCCATTCCGTGACGATATGCAGGCATGAACACTACAGAGTCTTTTCAACCCACCCGCTACATTTCCATTAGCCAGGACATCATCTATGACGCATATTGAGGCAGGACTCATTTCCGATAAGTCTGACAGCGGTTTCCAATCAAAAGCATTCAGACCTGTCATATAGTCGATTAATACCGACTTAAACCTCTATGTTGCACATTATAACTGCCATGTATTAGAATACAAAAACAAGGTAAGTCTCTCATATAGCCAATTAAGTTATACATGACTACATTCATATTGGTAATGATAAATAAACTCTACATCTAAGTTAGAACATATAAGGAATACAGATATGACTCTGTATGTTAAAGGGCTAAGCATTTAGAAACAATATTCCAAGGACCAGAATAAAATTAAACTGAATAAGTTCACACAAAAACAGCCATTTAAATGATCATAAATATTGATCAATAGAAGGACAAATTGGACAGACCTCAAACCTTAGGCCATCCATAATTTACACCCTAAATAAGTGGATGATGGTACTGATGGTATACTAGAAGATATCCTCTGAGTCTTAATGACAAAGGGCATAATCTAAATGAGTAATAAGTCCCCTAGGTGTCATGGTGCCAATAACTGATGTAGGGTTCAGCTTTTAATTTTAGTGGTTCACCATGGGGATTGTTCCAGGGTGATTTTGTTTTGGTTTTGTTCACAGTATTATGAGTCACAATGTTCAATTAAAGTGTTTAATTAATTAATTTGTTTCTTTGAAATTTAGTTGTTTAAATATGCATCAATTGATTTATGTATAGTATGTTTTTAGATTATATTGAAAAAGGCTAGATTTGTAGCCGAAACGTAGACTGACATGTTTATGATGAAATAAATGAAATAAAAGTTTTTTTCTACGATTTTCAAGTCCTGTGAGTGTCTTTACTTTTGGAGATTTATATATATATATATATATATATATATTAGCAAAAGAAAAAACTTGCACTCACTGAATGTTTCAAAAATCCGATCTACTGTGATAAAAGTGTAACGTTTCGGGAATTTTTCATCCCCTTCTTCAGACGAAAAAATTCCCGAAAAGTTACACTTTTATCACAGTAAATCTGATTTTTGAAACATCCAGTGAGTGCAAGTTTTTTCTTTTGCTACTATGTATTTTACTAGCACCCTGGTAGATGAAGGAAAGTGAGAGTGCACATCCTGGCTATGTTATATATATATATATATAAATATAAAAATACAAAGAACATTTTCCCTTTTATAAAGAACACCGGGATGTAAAAATATTTACAGTAAATACACAATAACCCTTTTAACCCTTATACAATATTTTAATTAATGTTTATGTGAATATTTTTTTATCGTATAGTGTATATATCAGTTTGTTTTAATGTATTTATGTTGTGTTAGGTGCAACTTTTCTTCTAGCCCTAACCCTTTAAGCATGGTGTTCAGTCACGCTAACCCATTGAACGTTAAGTTTGATTGCACTGAACCAAACGCATATACTTTCAGCTTTTAATACGCAAGCAAATTAACGCGCCACTTGTTAAACTAAGTTCCAGAGCAGCAATGAACTACTGGGACTTAGCTGAACACATCTGGTTAATTAATAACAAGAGGAATATGTATGTAGCCACCAATACATACTGCATACTTTTCAGCAAAAGTTATCAAGAGAATAATTTAAATTTGATAAAGTGTTGAATTAAAAGTTTTCTTAGAATTGCAGCTCTGTCTGAAGCATAAAAGTTTACTTTTTCACTTTGATATCCATTTAAATTATATTTTGGCCTCCTCAAATTACAAGATGTGTTGTCAATCATGGTCAGTTATTAGGCACTTAGCTACCATAGAGAACTCAGGGGAGTATTTTGGTCTATGTCAGCTAGACCTGTGCAGCAGGAGGTGATGTCCTATGGTGTGTTGTCTATCCATTCTTATGCTCTCCAAATGTTTTATCTTATTACAGATCAATTATCCCTGGTTGTCCAGTGCAGGGGTATAATCCTCCATATATACCTGATCTTGAAGCAAATATGAGCCCAGTGCCGATGCAGCACAAAATCTAAATACACCACTGAGAGTGCTGCAAAACGTTTCAAGGGGTTAATGTATTAAAATACTAATTAGTATTTAATGAAGTGTCAGTAACACCTAACTGGGAACAACAATTACTAAGTAAAATGCTTTTTGAATGAATAAAGTAAAGGCAAATCTGCCCAGAATTAATTCTCCTAGATATTGATTCTACTAAATCAACCTTAGTGAAGCAAATGTGTTGGATTTTTCTCATCTCAAAATTGCAAACTAATGTGGCCATTCAAAATTATTTAAGGTACATGAAAGGCAAAATAAAACATATTCAGGCAAACATGCAATTTTAAGAGGCTCATTAATTTACTTCTGTTTTCAAATTTACTTTGTGTTATTGGTATCCAACGTTAGCAAATAAATGATATGTATGATTTAGATGCCAAGATGACAGAGTACTGCAGTAAATAATAATAACCTTTATTAAACAAATATTAATTGCTTATTTACTCTTAATTACTCTTTTAATTTCTCTTTCTCAGTTCTGAAGACCAGAGGATGAGTGGAAACTTTTAAAAAATGTATCTTATAATGTAGATTATTAACCCAACAAAAATGTATTACTTTATACTGCAATTCTCTTATAGCTAGGGTATCTAAATCTTCTTTAAAAAATGAAAGACACAGTGTTTTAATTTAAAAGTTTTCATTTCTTAATACAATATGTAATTTGAATGATGACCAGTCATTAGAATTATACAATTATTTACCTTTGAAATATATCTGTTAAATGTTTCTCCCTGAATGTCCATTTGCCCACATTTAAACCACATGGGGAATAGAGAATGTATTCAAGAAAAAAAAGAATTATATTGTGGCAATATAACTCAGCAGGGTTCTGGGGAGAATATTAGCAGCAGAGTGATGGATATGTTGTTTTATGTACCTAGAGAGTGTGTACAGTACGAGGGGGGGGGGGTCACTTATGCCAAGATACAAATTAATCAGACACTTCAAAGCCGGGCTACTGCAGTGATGTGCAGCCTTCCAAAGAGAGGCTTGTCAAGAAACAATTAACAAACCATATGACTTGAATGAAAGATTAAGAAATTATGTATTATATTTAATACAATGTGGAATTCTACTAAATTATTTGAAATTTTCAAACAAGATATTTGTGCTTTAAGGTTAGCATTGGTGAAGAACATTCTATATTATATACATTTATTGAGTTAAATAGAAAAAGTTTATGAATAATAATGTATTAATATTAATAAAATGTTTAGTAACCTTGGATTGATCCTACTTGACAAAACGATGGAGTAGATAGGTTTCATTGAATAGTTTTGGGCTGGATTTGTTTAGACAGACATATTTTTTTCATGTAACCAAGCAAACACATCTTCTGTAAACCAACATTTCCTTGTATTTTTCTAAGTTTTATGTAATACTTCTATGTAAGACACGGTTGTTGTATTGCTTTTGTTGGAAAGTCATATAAAAATGATCTTAAAAAAAATTGTTTAGTAATTTAGGGGTCAATAAAAAATGTAGCTAGTGATTTTCAACAGAGATTCAACATTAAAGTCTATGGGGTATTTTTGTAGACAGATAATAAGATAAAATAATTTTTGGGATTGTGATGGGGATTCGTTGACATTGACATATAATGCAGTTTTTTCTCAAATCACGTTCTTTGGAAACATGCTCCATTTTGATGAAAGAAAGAAGAAAATAAGAAAGAAGAAAAACACCGGAAAAGTTAATCTAGCTGTATGTAAAAAGCCAGGTGCAGCGGCAACTTAACTGAGTCGTTGGGTCCTGCAGATTCATTTTTGGGAAAAATCTAGTTGGTTTAAAAAAGAGGTTTGATAATAAATTAGAGATTTCAATATTCTTGGATTACATTAATAATTTTTGAGCCAAAATGGTCCCATGCTGCCCGTTATGATTTGGTCAAATATCTCCTTTTTTTACATGCAAATGGTAGAATTAAAGGGACAGTTTACCCCCCAAAAAATGTCCACTTTAAATAGTTTCTAATGATCCATTTTACCTGCTGGGTCGTATTAAATTGGCAACAAGTAACTCCTTTACCCTTATTTTGGCATTTGAAATAGCTGACTCCCAACCTACACTGAAAGTTTCTATACTGGAGTCTAGGCTATTGGCAAGCACAGCCAGCAGAAGAATTTACACTCTGAGTGAGGTGCAGGATAGTTAAGTAATACAATGTTAATTTTCCATTGTTCTATTGAAGGGGCCGATTTAAGAAGCAGCGTATGCTGCTGTTTCCGCAAGAGGCTTTAGGCTCGCCGGAAACAAAATTTAAGAAGCAGTGGTCATAAGACTGCTGCTCCTTAACTCGTCCACCACCTCTGAGGTGCCGGACAGCAATTGTATCCAATCGGGATGATTGACACTCCCTGCTAGCAGCAGATTCTTGTGAAATGCTTGTGCAATAATAAATGCCGACAGTGTATGCTATTGGCATTTAGCGATGTGGGGCAGACTGTAGCGGATAATGTCCACCTGCACATTAATAAGTCGTCCCCTTAGTTTTGAGCTTTGGTTTACAGACACTTGAATGTTGCTACCCGTAGACTTATATTATATATATATTAATCATATTTGAGTCTTAAATGTGTTCTTCCCATAGACTTATTTTGAGGAAATTGTTCAAATATATGAACGTTAAATTGTATTTTCGAATGTCACATCCAATATTCTCTTAAAATCTAAAATTTTATTGTGAAAACTGAAATGTTATACACTATATTCTGAATTTTATATTCATTATTTTGAATGATAACATTGTTTAAAATGATAAATGCTGGCAACGATTAATATTCATTTAGAATACACAAATGTGGTCAACATTTTCCAATCTCTACTGCTTTTCTAAAGTGCTAAATATATTGGTCATTGTCAATAAAATATGTCTAATTTCTGTGACTGGACAAAGCTCAGTTATAATATGCCATATCACTCACCTTTAGAATATGTATTCCAGTATTAATGCAGTTTCTTGCCAACTTATAATTCTCCACACAACTTACCTGAGCTAATATCTAAATCTTACAGTTCATTTTAAAAGAAGCTTAGGGGAAAGCAGAGTACATCCTATTTTGTGCTCTGTAGCACACACAGCTAGTCAGAATAGATAGATGCATATATACATAATTTGTTTCTAAAAAATATGTTTACTAGTATTATGGAAAACAAATTGTTTAAAAAAAACATCTTAAATTAACACATTGTAAATAATCAGATCACAAGCTGCCAATTACAGTGTTTACACAAAGCATAAAAGAGATGTTATATATTAGTTTTATCATCCAATGCACAAGATAAGTGTGCAGCTGTGTATAGTGTGTGCTGAAGGTAAATAATATATTAGTGTTGTCAACAGTGTAGACTGAAATACCTTGTGAATTGACACATTTCCAATGAATTGTAATTACAGGACTGGATATTTTATGTAACAGGCTTTTCAGATTCTCAGAAAACAATCTGGCAAAATCAGAATATTTTTACAGATGCATAAAATATTTCTGAAATTGAAGGGCAAAATGCATTGTTTCTTTTTTTAAATAGAGTAGAGTTACATGGACATTTTAAATAATAGAGATTACCTTCATGTTTATTAACTAGCTTAGGCCAGGTAGCAAATAAAAATACTCTGGGAAAACCAGAACTGCAGATCTTTTTTGTGGAAATCATATTCCTTGGCCAGGACTTTTTGCATTCTTCATACTTAAAGGGATATATATTTCTTCTATAATGTATTTGCAAGAGTGTCAGTTAAGCACTTTAAAGATATTTTGAGGGGATAAAAATGTATTAAAGTGAAAGTCAATCCTAGCGTTTTACAAACGCTAGGATTGGCCATTGAAACAAATAAAGTGGACTTTCATTCATGAAGTATAAGTTACTTCATGTAGAAAGCTCCTTTATTTGATTCAATCGATCGCCGTTCTTAGCTGCTACGGCAACCCACGGCTAAAAAAAATTTTCGCTAAGAGGTGACATTTTCTCCTCTTAGCCAATAGCCGTGCTGTAAATCCGACTTGGCGCCCTTGGTAGCTGGATTTATTGCACGGCTATTGGCTATGAAAAGAAAACGTCACCTCTTTGCAAAAAGATGTTTTAGCCATGGGCTGCTGTAGCAGCTAAGAACGGCGTTCGATTGAAACAAATAAATGCGCTTTCTACATGAGGTATCTTATACTTAATGAATGAAAGTGCCCTTTATTTGTTTCAATAGTCAATCCTAGCGTTTGTAAAATGCTAGGATTGACTTTCACTTTCACTTTAAAGGGACAGTCTACACCAGAATTTTTATTGTTTTAAAAGATAGATAATCCCTTTTTTACCCATTCCCTAGTTTTGCATAACCAACACAGTTATATTTATATATTTTTTACCTCTGTGATTATCTTGTATGTAAACCTCTGCAGACTGACCCTTTATTTCAGTTCTTTTGACAGACTTGCAGTTTAGCCAATCAGTGATGGCTCCCAGGTAACTTCACGTGCACGAGCACAGTGTTATCTATATGAAAAACATGAACTAACACCCTCTAGTGGTGAAAAACCTGTTAAAATGCATTCTTAAGAGGCAGACTTCAAGGTCTAAGACATTAGCATATAAACCTCCTAGGTTAAGCTTTCAACTAAGAATACCAATAGAACAAAGAAAAATTGGTGATAAAAGTAAATTGGAAAATTGTTTAAAATTACATGCCCTATCTGAAACTTGAAAGTTTTTTTTTGGACTAAACTGTCCCTTTAAGTTACAACTGTTTAGGAATGGCAATGAAATTAACAAGATGTGTATGATTATGTACCTGGGACATTAGTTCTCACTGGCTGACCTGGACAACTACCCCAAAAGGGATATTAGCGATCCACTGAGTAATACCAGTGCACGCTAATGCACTGGTATTACAGGTTAACAGCATTGCATTCATGAGAGCTCACTTTCATAGGCTCAAATGGGAGCCTCATTCTCAGCACAGGGGGTAAGTTGCAAAGCGATGGCAGAAATTTTTTTTCAGTGCCGTTCTTTTTTTTAACACCCCACACCCCCCAACTTTAGCCCCCAAAAACTGCCTAGTGCAGTTGTTGTTTTTTATGGGGGAAAAATGCTACTTTTTTTTCTTTATAAAAAACTATAATACTTTTTTGAAATTGACCAAATTTGCCCATTTGTGGGTGTGCAATAAATTAGCGCTCTACTTGTATTCTAGTCTATAGTCTTTTAGACAGAACAGATAAATATTTTAATATAGTGTCCCTTTAAATATTACAGCATAATTCCACAAAGAACAGAGAGTCTCCCTCAAACGCTGTAAAACTGCATCAACCCAAGACAACCACAGTTGCTACTTTTTTGTGCGTCCTTTTGAAAACTTTGCACTGAAAGAAACCTATTAAGAGATTTTCTTGTGGAACTCTTGTGGAAAAATGTTTATAGTCAGTGTTTTTGTTGCCTGTGTTACAAATAGTGAACATACAGTAAATCATTGCATAGCTTGTACAGTTAGAGTACAAGAAAATCAATGTTATTTATCAGAAAACCTTTAGGAAATACACCTTCATGTTAGTTTGATTCCCATAATGATGGCATTTTGCAAGTTAAATGGTCCATTCCCTGCTTTTTACATAATTTATATTTAAACCAATTGATTGTCAGGGAATATTGCAGCACATTGCATAGATATATTTTTAAACCTATGTGACAGGTAATCATTAATCAATTATAAGATACAGACATGCTCATATTGATAAAAACAAAACAAGTCTGCTCTTAATAGCACCTGAATAATTCCATTGTCTCTCTTTAAAACATGTCTTTTAAATATTTGCTTGTTTCAGAATTGGATTGCTGAATCAATTGGTATAATGTAAATGTTGCCATTCTAAATAGAGTCACATAAAGGATGCCCCAATAGTGCCCTGACATTTATGGGCTGTTTATAGTCTTGACATTTCTGCCCTGTTTCTCATAAGTCAAATCTTGTTTTTTAAGTGTCTCAGTAGTTATTTGTATGAGCAAACTGCTGTGAAATGGCACAGAATGAAAGTTAATACAGTTTCAACATTAAAACCAGCAATTTAATGTAGGGACACTGTTATGGGACTCATGTACATATCTACATTCTAATAGGGATAAATATCAATAATTTTTGAGACTTTATAAAAATATGTTAAATTACTCCAAAGAGGCGTGTGGTTATTTAAACAATTTAACCACTGTGAGTATAATTGAGTTTCGGCGACAATAATTTTATTCAAATAGTTTCAATAGGGCAATTCAATTACTGTCAATAGATATATTTACATTTGACCATTTCTTTATTATTGAGCCAGCATTATATAAATATTAAAACAGTAAGGTTGTCATTTAAAACAATATAATATAATAATAAGATTTTGCTTTTGTGTGCTTTTGTGTGCTTAGGCATAAAGAGTCCATTAAATAAATAAGATTTTCAATGCTTTTTATATTAAATCATTATTAAAACCTATTAATAAAGGGAAATATGGCAAAAAAAATTACGGCTAGATTACGAGTCTTTCGTTATGAACTGTGCGATGCTATTGTGCAGTTTTTTCTCACCGCTCACTTACCTGCAGTGCTGGTATTACAGGTTTTTACAAACCGGGCGTTAAAAGACAAAAAGTGAGCGTAGAGCAAAATTATGCTCCATACCGCACTCCAATACCGGCACTGCTTAAGTCAGGGGTGAGCTGGTCATACGTGCTTGTGCACAATTTCCCCATAGAGATCAATGGGGAGAGCTGGCTGAGAAAAAGTCTAACACCTGCAAAAAAGCAGCGTAAAACTCAGTAACGCAGCTCCATTGATTCCTATGGGGAAAAACATTTTATGTTTACACCTAACACCCTAACATGAACCCTGAGTCTAAACACCCCTAATTTTACACTTATTAACCCCTAACTTGCCACCCCCGACATCGCCGACACCTACATTATTCTTATTAACCCCTAATCTGCTGCCCCCAACATCGTCGACACCTACATTATATTTATTAACCCCTAATCTCCCGCCCCCAATGTCGCCGCAACCTACCTACACTTATTAACCCCTAATCTGCCACCCCCAACGTTGCCGCCACTATATTAAATGTATTAACACCTAAATCTAAGTCTAACCCTAACTCTAACACCCCCTAACTTAAATATAATTTAAATAAATCTAAATAAAATTCCTATCATTACCCAAATTATTCCTATTTAAAACTAAATACTTACCTATAAAATAAACCCTACGATAGCTACAATATAACTAATAGTTACATTGTAGCTAGCTTAGGGTTTATTTTTATTTTACAGGCAAGTTTGTATTTATTTTAACTAGGTAGAATAGTTACTAAATAGTTATTAACTATTTAATAACTACCTGGCTAAAATAAATACAAATTGACCTGTAAAATAAAACCTAACCTAAGTTACAATAACACCTAACCTTACACTATAATTAAATAAATTCCCTACATTAAATACAAGTAAATAAATTAAATTAAATGAGCTAAATCACAAAAAAAACACTAAATTACAGAAAATAAAAAACAAGTCACAGATCTTTAAACTAATTACACCTAATCTAATAGCCCCCCAAAATAAAAAAAAAACCTAGCCTAAACTAAACTACCAATAGAGAAAAACAAAAGAACTAATGGCACTGCTGGGTTTTAGAGATTAGGGTAGCCTGTTAATCTCTGGCTTTATAGATAATATATACACATATTTGTGTCTATAATCCAGGTTAAATTACAGTATGGCTGAGGTGCTGTGTACTAGTATAATGAAACACAAAAAATCAATCCTGGGATTGAAAAAATTGTACACCTGAATAGCACTCTTCCCTTAATCTTGGATAGCCTGAATTGGATAGAGACTGGATAACTTGGGAGAAGGAGTGCTTGGGAATTTTAAAATATAACCTTTATTGGGTAATTTAAAACAAAAACAACAACACAAACACAATCCACATATTTACAATGTTTAAAAACACAGGGTTTGGTCGGATTAATTTTAATCCAATAATCTCTGAATAAAGAAAGTAGTTGTATTATCTTTTTATTGTGATTTAATTTGTCTTAGGTCTGTTGTATCTGTGAGAATCTGTTTTAATCTGATCCTCTTGGAAATTAGATAGTATTCATAAAGCCTATACCTCTGTGATAATAAATCAGTTGTTCCTTTTCTTGTGAATTAGAATTAGAATTGACATAATCTTACTGAGTGTTTGAAGTGAACACAAAGTTATACAATTTGATTACAATTAATCTTGGATTACTTGTAACAGTATCTAGTTTCTATTCTGGTTGGTTACTTGTATCTCAATTTTGCCATACACTTTTGCAAATCTGTTATCACTGCTAATATATAGGATTAGATGCTGTGCTTGTTATAAAGTGAGCAGTACTGTCAATCTATAATCACTTTTTTGGTGACAAACTTGATTCTGCCACTGTGTCAACTACTGTCTAACTATACTGACAGTTTGGCTTAATGTATTGTCCGAATATTTGCTGCACTACCAGGCAGTTAGAATAAAATATATATCTAATAATTTACATAAGATCGCATCTGATTCTACGATCGATTTTACTTTATACAAAATACTTGTTAAAGTCTCATAAAATATTTAGTTAGATCTTGTATAGTTTATGGATGTTTTCTGTGCTTGAAAATATATATTTTGGCTGCTTAGTCTACCCAACGAAGGTCCAAACAGAGTGGTTAAGACTCAGCTTAATCTCAGTTTTTTTAAATTTTGTTTGAAACAAAGTGTTACACCTTCCTTGTAATATACTGGTTATCGTAGCAATGTGCTTCTGCAAAATTCTTTATAAGTTACTTTGTAATCGTATCGTATCTAAATGATGTTTTATGGCAGATTGCTCTCAACTGATTATAACAGAGCTCTACTTATAACATTCTTGTATTTCACAACTTTGTTAATTTGCTTTACTGGTAGATTTTAATAACAAATGGATTTGCTAAAAAATATATTCTCAGTATGTATTATTATATAGTAAATCCAGTGTTGCTACTACGTTTTTGCATTTTAACATTACTGTTGGAATCCTATGATTCTAAGATTGGCTGTGATAGATGTTCGATGCATGTATTAACAGAGGATAGATAAAGTGCTTTTGTCAATGTTTTTACCAACACTATGGGTTAGGATAAATATTTTGCATGTTTGTTCCACATATAATGATTACAGCGGTTAAGCAGATTTACTCTGACATTACTGCAGACTTAATGCATATTGGTAACGTCTATCTGCTTTTACTTCTACAAATAGTCACTATTATTTCAAGTTATGCGGATGCAGCTTGCAGTTTAACGGCTTTGAAAAAGCCACGTTAGTGGCGAAACATGTTAGGGAACTGTTTGTTTGTTGTGAATGCCTCCTAACATTTTTAATTAGCAGGACATTTGGTCTTTAATTTCAAAAAACAAATGTAGTTGTAGTTAGAGCTAAGTTGTAAATCTCAAAATGGGTTCAATCTAACTCTGCTTACTTACTATTATTTTTAACCGGCACTTGCAGCAAGGCGTTGTTACAAGGACACTGTTATGGGGCTAGGGGATTTAAATATAATACCCCAAACACCCAATAAATTGCGATTACAAAGCCGTTAAACTGCAAGCTGCATCCGCATAACTTGAAATAATAGTGACTATTTGTAGAAGTAAAAGCAGATAGACGTTACCAATATGCATTAAGTCTGCAGTAATGTCAGAGTAAATCTGCTTAACCGCTGTAATCATTATATGTGGAACAAACATGCAAAATATTTAGCCTAACCCATAGTGTTGGTAAAAACATTGACAAAAGCACTTTATCTATCCTCTGTTAATACATGCATCGAACATCTATCACAGCCAATCTTAGAATCATAGGATTCCAACAGTAATGTTAAAATGCAAAAACGTAGTAGCAACACTGGATTTACTATATAATAATACATACTGAGAATATCTTTTTTAGCAAATCCATTTGTTATTAAAATCTACCAGTAAAGCAAATTAACAAAGTTGTGAAATACAAGAATGTTATAAGTAGAGCTCTGTTATAATCAGTTGAGAGCAATCTGCCATAAAACATCATTTAGATACGATACGATTACACAGTAACTTATAAAGAATTTTGCAGAAGCACATTGCTACGATAACCAGTATATTACAAGGAAGGTGTAACACTGTTTCAAACAAAATTTAAAAAAACTGAGATTAAGCTGAGTCTTAACCACTCTGTTTGGACCTTCGTTGGGTAGACTAAGCAGCCAAAATATATATTTTCAAGCACAGAAAACATCCATAAACTATACAAGATCTAACTAAATATTTTATGAGACTTTAACAAGTATTTTGTATAAAGTAAAATCGATCGTAGAATCAGATGCGATCTTATGTAAATTATTAGATATATATTTTATTTTAACTGCCTGGTAGTGCAGCAAATATTCGGACAATACATTAAGCCAAACTGTCAGTATAGTTAGACAGTAGTTGACACAGTAGCAGAATCAAGTTTGTCACCAAAAAAGTGATTATAGATTGACAGTACTGCTCACTTTATAACAAGCACAGCATCTAATCCTATATATTAGCAGTGATAACAGATTTGCAAAAGTGTATGGCAAAATTGAGATACAAGTAACCAACCAGAATAGAAACTAGATACTGTTACAAGTAATCCAAGATTAATTCTAATCAAATTGTATAACTTTGTGTTCACTTCAAACACTCAGTAAGATTATGTCAATTCTAATTCTAATTCACAAGAAAAGGAACAACTGATTTATTATCACAGAGGTATAGGCTTTATGAATACTATCCAATTTCCAAGAGGATCAGATTAAAACAGATTCTCACAGATACAACAGACCTAAGACAAATTAAATCACAATAAAAAGATAATACAACTACTTTCTTTATTCAGAGATTATTGGATTAAAATTAATCCGACCAAACCCTGTGTTTTTAAACATTGTAAATATGTGGATTGTGTTTGTGTTGTTGTTTTTGTTTTAAATTACCCAATAAAGGTTATATTTTAAAATTCCCAAGCACTCCTTCTCCCAAGTTATCCAGTCTCTATTCAATTCAGGCTATCCAAGATTAAGAGAAGAGTGCTATTCAGGTGTACAATTTTTTCAATCCCAGGATTGATTTTTTGTGTTAAACTACCAATAGCCCTTAAAAGGGCCTTTTGCAGGGCATTGCCCGAAATAGATCAGCTCTTTTTCCCATAAAAAAGATACAAACACCCCCCAACAGTAAAACCCACCACCCACACAACCAAACCCCCAAATAAAAGCCTAACTAAAACACCTAAGCTCCCCATTGCCCTGAAAAGGGCATTTGGATGGGCATTGCCCTTAAAAGGGCATTTAGCTCTATTGCTGCCCAATGCCCTAACCTAAAAAATAAACCCACCCAATACACCCTTAAAAAATCCTAACACTAACCCCCGAAGATTCACTTACCGGGAGAAGTCTTCTTCCAAGCGGCAAGATGTCCTCAATGAAGCGGGCAGAAGTGGTCCTCCAGACGGGCAGAAGTGGTCCTCCAGATGGGCAGAAGTCTTCATCTAGACGGCATCTTCTATCTTCATCCTTCCGACGCGGAGCGGCTCCATCTTCAAGACATCCGGCGCGGAGCATCCTCTTCAAACAACGTCTTCTTCTGAATGAATATCTCTTTCATCATCATCCAAGATGGCGTCCCTTAGATTCCGATTGGCTGATAAAATTCTATCAACCAATCGGAATTAAGGTAGAAAAAATCCTATTGGCTGATCCAATCAGCCAATAGGATTGAGCTTGCATTCTACTGGCTGATTGGAACAGCCAAAAGAATGCCAGCTCAATCCTATTGGCTGATTGCATCAGTCAATAGGATGTTTTCTACCTTAATTCCAATTGGCTGATAGAATTCTATTAGCCAATCAGAATCTAAGGGACACCATCTTGGATGACATCACTTAAAGAGATATTCATTCAGAAGAAGACGTAGTTTGAAGAGGATGCTCTGCGCCGGATGTCTTGAAGATGGAGCCGCTCCGCGTCGGAAGGATGAAGATAGAAGATGCCATCTGGATGAAGACTTCTGCCGGTCTGGAGGACCACTTCTGCTAGCTTTGTTGAGGACATCTTGCCGCTTGGATGAAGACTTCTCCCGTTAAGTGAATCTTCAGAGGTTAGTGTTAGGATTTTTTAAGGGTGTATTGGGTGGGTTTATTTTTTAGCTTAGGGCTTTGGTCAGCAATAGAGCTAAATGCCCTTTTAAGGGCAATGCCCATCCAAATGCCCTTTTCAGGGCAATGGGAAGCTTAGGTTTATTAGTTAGGCTTTTATTTGGGGGGTTGGCTGTGTGGGTGGTGGGTTTTACTGTTGAGGGGGGTGCTTATATTTTTTTTACAGGAAAAAGAGCTGATTTCTTTGGGGCAATGCCCCACAAAAGGCCCTTTTAAGTGCTATTGGTAGTTTAGTTTAGGCTAGGGTTTTTTATTTTGGGGGGCTTTTTTATTTTGATAGGGCTATTAGATTAGGTGTAATTAGTTTAAAGATCTGTAATTTGTTTTTATTTTCTGTAATTTAGTGGGGGTTTTTGTGATTTAGCTAATTTAATTTAATTTTTTTAATTGTATTTAATGTAGAGAATGTATTTAATTATATTGTAGTGTTGTGTGTTATTGTAACTTAGGTTAGGTTTTATTTTACAGGTAAATTTGTATTTATTTTAGCTAGGTAGTTATTAAATATTTAATAACTATTTAATAACTATTCTACCTAGTTAAAATAAATACAAACTTGCCTGTAAAATAAAAATAAACCCTAACTAGCTACAATGTAACTATTAGTTATATTGTAGCTAGCTTAGGTTTATTTTATAGGTAAGTATTTAGTTTTAAATAGGAATAATTTAGGTAATGATAGGAATTTTATTTCGATTTATTTAAATTATATTTAAGTTAGGGGGTGTTAGGGTTAGACTTAGGTTTAAAGGGTTAATAAATTTAGAATAGTGGCGGCGACGTTGGGGACGGCAGATCAGGGGTAAATAAATATAATGTAAGTGGTGGCGATGTCCGGAGCTGAAGATTAGGGGTTAATAAGTATAATGTAGGTGTCGGCGATGTTGGGGGCAGCAGATTAGGGGTTAATAAGTATAATGTAGGTGGCGGCGATGTTAGGGGCGGCAGATTAGGGGTTAATGATAATTAACTAGTGTTTGCGATGCGGGAGTGCGGCGGTTTAGGGGTCAATATGTTTATTATAGTGGCGGAGATGTCCGGAGCGGCAGATTAGGGGTTAATAATTTTATTTTAGTGTTTGTGATGCAGGAGGGCCTCGGTTTAGGGGTTAATAGGTAGTTTATGGGTGTTAGTGTACTTTTTAGCACTTTAGTTATGAGTTTTATGCTACAGCGTTGTAGTGTAAAACTCATAACTACTGACTTTAGAATGCGTTACGGATCTTGTCGGTAGAGGCTGTAACGCTCACATTTTGGCCTCCCAGGACAAACTCGTAATACCAGCGCTATGGAAGTCCCATAGAAAAAAGGGTTTACGAACCTTACATAAGTCAATTTGCGGTAAAGCCAACAAAGTGTGCGATACACCTATACCTGTAAGACTCGTAATAGCAGCGAGCGTAAAAAAGCAGCGTTAGGACTGTTAACATTGCTTTTTTACCTTAACGCACAACTAGTAATCTAGCTGTTAATTTGTTAACATATCTTATTTAAAGGAAAACTAAAGTTAAAATTAAATTTGCATAATTCAGATAGAACATGCAATTTAAAACAACTTCCAATTCTCTTCCATTATCAAAATGTGCATAGTCTTTTTATATGCCGACTTTCTGAGGCACCAGCTCTTACTGAGCATGTGCAAAATGTACACTGTGTACATATATGCATTTTGTGATTGACTTATGGCTTGTCATGTGATGCAGGGGGAATGAAAATGGGACTAAATTGAAATTTAACAGAAAAAAAACTACTACTTATTTAAAATTCTGTCTAAGAGCTCCATTTAAGAAGCTTTGATAACTTCAGAGAACCTTTGGCTGCAGGCTCACAAGAGCGAGCCTGCCCCGAGAGTTAAAGGAACACTAAACCCAAACTTTTTCTTTCATGATTCAGATAGAGCATGCAATTTTAAGCAACTTTCTAATTTACTGCTATTATAAATTTTTCATCGTTCTCTTCCTATCTTTATTTAAAAAGCAGGAGTGTGATGCATAGGAGCCGGCCCATTTTTGGTTGAGAACCTGGGTTATGCTTGCTTATTGGTGGGTAAATGTAAGCCTCCAATTAGCAAGTGCTATCCATGGTGCTGAACCTAAAATGGGCTGGCTGCTAAGATTTACATTCCTGGGGCACGATCAAATATATGGCACAGGTTTCGGCGCAAGCGTGGGAACCTGCGCCGCCCGTAATTTCACCTTGCACATCGGGGTATTACATAAACCCCGAGGGCAGTTCCTAAAGTGCCGTAAGTCTGATAAACTAGTGATGTCCAGAAATGAGCGTAAATACAAATTTCTGGAGTCGCCAGTGACTTACTGCACTTTAGAAACTGCCGGCGCCTAAGAAAAGTAAAGAAAATAACAAATCTCCCGTAAAAGTCTAACATGTCTCCCAAAAATAAGCCCGACGCATAAAACCCATATATCCGCAATCCCCCCCTCTCATTACTAATATTAAATGTATTAACCTCTAGACCGCCAACCCCCCACAACGCAATATGCCTATTTAAACTATTAACCCCTATATCCGCCATCAAACCCACACCACAAGTAATAACTAAATTATTAACCCCTAAATCCGCCAACCCCAACATCGCAAACTACCTCTTAAAACTATTAACCCTTAATCCGCCATTAACCCCCAACGCAATAAACCTATTCAAGTATTAACCCCTAAACCGCCATAGCCCACATAGCCTATTAAATGTATTAACCCCTAATCTGCCATCGCCAACATCGCCGCCACTATAATAAAGTTATTAACCCCTAAACCTAAGTCTAACCCTAACCCTAACACCCCCATAACTTAAAGGGACACTGAACCCAATTTTTTTATTTCATTATTCAGATAGAGCATGCAATTTTAAGCAACTTTCTAATTTACTCCTATTATCATTTTTTTCCGTTCTCTTGCTATCTTTATTTTAAAAGCAGGAATGTAAATCTTAGCAGCCAGCCCATTTTAGGTTCAGTATCATGGATAGTGCTTGATTATTGGAGGCTTACATTTACCCACCAATAAGCAAGCATAACCCAGGTTCTCAACCAAAAATGGATCACATTCCTGCTTTTTAAATAAAGATATCAAGAAAATGAAGAAAAATTGATAATAGGAGTAAATTAGAAAGTTACTTAAAATTGCATGCTCTATCTGAATCATGAAAGAAACAAAATTTGTTTCAGTGTCCCTTTAAATATTATTTAAATAAATCTAAATAAATTTACTATTATTAATTTAAATATTCCTATTGAAAACTAAATACTTACCTCTAAAATAAACCATAAGATAGCTCAAATATAATTAATAATTACATTGTAACTATCTTAGGGTTTATTTTTATTTTACAGGCAACTTTGTATTTATTTTAACTAGGTACAATAGTTATTAAATAGCTATTAACTATTTATTAACTACCCAGCGGAAATAAATACAAATTTACCTGTAAAATAAATCCTAACCTAAGTTACAATTACACCTAACACTACACTATCATTAAATAAATTATATTAATTAACTACAATTACCTAAAATTAAATACAATTAAATAAAATAAACTAAAGTACAAAAAAACCACTAAATTACAGAAAATAAAAAAGATATATTATTTTTATCGGTTATTTGTAGAGCGCCAACAGATTCCGCAGCGCTAATTACACCTAATCTAAGCCCCCTGCTAAAATAAAAAAGTCCCCCAAAATAATAAAATTCCCTACTCTATACTAAATTACAAATAGCCCTTAAAAGGGCTTTTTGCGGGGCATTGCCCCAAAGTAATCAGCTCTTTTACCTGTAAAAACCACCCACACACCCAACCCTACTCTAAAACCCACCCAATCCCCCCTTAATACAACCTAACACTAACCCCTTGAAGATCACCCTACCTTGAGCCATCTTCACCCAGCCGGGCACAAGTGGACCTCCAGAGGGGAAGAAGTCTTCATCCGATCCGGGCAGAAGAGGACATCCAGACAGGCAGAAGTCTTCATCCAAGCGGCTTCTTCTATCTTCTTCCATCCGATGAGGAGCGGCTCCATCTTGAAGACATCCGACGTGGAGCATCCTCTTCCATCGACGGCGACTGTAGAATGAAGGTTCCTTTAAATGACGTCATCCAAGATGGCGCCGCTTCTCGTCGGATGGTAGAAGATAGAAGATGCCGCTTGGATGAAGACTTCTGCCGGTCTGGATGTCCTCTTCTACCCGGATCGGATGAAGACTTCTTCCCCTCTGGAGGTCCACTTGTGCCCGGCTGGGTGAATACGGCTCAAGGTAGCGTGATCTTCAAAGTGTTAGTGTTAGGTTTTTTAAGGGGGGATTGGGTGGGTTTTAGAGTAGGGTTGGGTGTGTGGGTGGTGGGTTTTAATTGGGGTTGTATTTCTTTTTTTACAGGTAAAAGAGCTGATTACTTTGGGGCAATGCCCCGCAAAAAGCCCTTTAAAGGGCTATTTGTAATTCAGTATAGGGTAGGGAATTTTATTATTTTGGGGGGCTTTTTTATTTTATTAGGGGGCTTAGATTAGGTGTAATTAGTTTAAACTTCTTGTAATTCTTTTTAATTTTCTGTAATTTAGTGTTTTGTTTTTTTTGTACTTTAGTTTATTTTATTTTATTGTATTTAATTTTAGGTAATTGTAGTTAATTAATTAAATTTATTTAATGATAGTGTAGTGTTAGGTGTAATTGTAACTTAGGTTAGGATTTATATTACAGGTAAATTTGTATTTATTTTAGCTAGGTAGTTATTAAATAGTTAATAACTATTTAATAACTATTGTACCTAGTTAAAATAAATACAAAGTTGCCTGTAAAAAAAAAAAAAATCCTAAAATAGCTACAATGTAATTATGATTTATATTGTAGCTATCTTAGGGTTTATTTTAGAGGTAAGTATTTAGTTTTTAATAGGAATAATTGAGTTAATAATAGTAAATTTATTTAGATTTGTTTAATTAATATTTAAGTTATGGGGGTGTTAGGGTTAGGGTTAGACTTAGGTTTAGGGGTTAATAACTTTATTATAGTGGCGGTGGTGTAGGGGGGCAGGATAGGGGTTAATACATTTAATAGGCTATGTGGGCTATGGCGGTTTAGGGGTTAATACTAGAATAGGTTTATTGCGTTGCGGGCTATGGCGGTTTAGGGGTTAATAGACTTTATTAGTTATTGCGGTGGGGGATTGCGGTTGACAGGTAGATAGACATTGCGCATGCGTTAGGTGTTAGTTTATTTTTGCAGGCATTTTCGGGAGTTACAGTGCTCCCATACTCTTTATGGCGAAGTAAAAATGGAGTAAGATTTCTCCATTTTCGCCACGTAAGGATATTGGATACCGATTTACAACGCGGTCCCATGTTAGCCTATGGGAGTAATAATTGCGAGCGACGGGTGAAATATACGTGCCGCATTTATATGCGGCGCTGTATATAGGATACCAAAATCGCGTAAAATCGGGCGCCGGATGATTTTGCGGGCGACGCTGCATATGTAATGGAGGTCCTGGTTTTAAAATAAAGATAGCAAAAGAACGAAGACAAATTGATAATAGGAGTAAAATAGAAAGTTACTTAAAATGTCATGCTCTATCTGAATCATTAAAGAAAACATTTGGGTTCAGTGTCCCTTTAAGAAACAGTGGTTATCATACTGCTGCTATTGAACCCACTACATCAGCTATACAGTGGCATTTTTCAACCCCCCTGGATTTCTCTGATTTCTTGTGCGCCATTGGCCTTGTGTGCAACAGTAAATGGTGTTGCTAGCCACAGTGCTGGGCGGACAGTGGCAGAGATGACCACCCCTTTGCATTGTCTTTTTATTATGCATTGGTTGATTGTGAAATTCTTCTATATATAATTGTCCTTTAAAGTACCAGTAAATACAGTATATTTGCATAAACAACAAATGCATGATAACAAGACAATGCAAAAACACTTAGGGGCCAATTTATGAAAGTGTGAGCGGACATGATACGATGTACCGCTGCTTCATAATTGCTGTTTCCGGCGAGCCTGAAGGCTCACGCGGAAACAGGGGCATCAAGCTCCATTCGCCCCCCATGTCTGAACTTAGTACAGTAGTAGATTTTTTTCTGACAAATTTTAAAGGGACAGTCTACAATATAATTTTTATTGTTTTAAAAGATAGCTAATCCCTTTATTACCAATTCCCAGTTTTGCATAACCAACAGTTATATTAACATACTTTTTACCTCTGTGACTACCTTGTATCTAAGCATCTTCTGACAGTCCCCTGATCACATGAATTTTTATTTATTATTTATTGAGTTGCATTTAGTATTGTGTTGTGCTAAATCTTAAATAACTCCTCGAACATTAACACAATGGGGTCTATTTATGAAGCAGCGGATGCTGCTTCCGACCCTCTCCGCTTCAGTTCCGACTGAAGCGGAAGTTTAGAAGCAGCGGTCCTAAGACCACTGCTTCTTAACTCGTCCGCCACCTCTGAGGCTCACATGAACTAACAGTCTCCTGTTGTGAAAAGCAAATAAAAAAGCATGTGATAAGAGGCTCTCTATAGTGACTTAGAAACATGCAGACATTTTTAAATGTTATAAAGTATATTAACCCCTTAATGACAACTGACGTACCAGGTACGTCCTGCAAAAACTGTCAATTAGTGACAATGGACGTACCTGGTACGTCAGTTGTTTAAGAGAGTGCTGGAAGCGATCGCAATCGCTTCCAGCAGCTCTCAGGGTATTGCAGTGATGCCTCGATATTGAGGCATCCTGCAATACCCTTTAACACTCTGTGGCCCTCTCTGCACCGGTAGCGATGGTGCCGTTCGTTGGTGGGTGGGAGCTTTCAAGGGAGGTGGGTGGGCGGCCCATCGCTACCCGGCATCCGGTTCCTGCAAGTGCTATGTGCACGCCGGATGCTGGGAGCGTGTGGAGGGGTGCACGCGCGTGCATGTGTGTGCGCGCGCAGCAACCACTGCCACCAATGATTAAAGAAGAGAGAGGGGGGCAGAAAACATTTTTTTTTAAAGAAATACTAATAGGATCTGCTAGGGTAGGGGGATGGGGTTATTGGGGGGGGGGAGCTACACTACAGAAAACTATGTATTTAAGAAAAAAAACCAACCTCTCTTTTTTTGGGAAAACTGGGTAATGGCAGACAGCTGCCAGTACCCAAGATGGTGGCAAATAGGTAGGTTGGGAGGGTTAGAGAGCTGTTTGGGGGGGATCAGGGAGGTTGGGGGCTAAGGCAGGGGTCCATCACAGATGAATAATAAAAAAAAAAAAAAAAAAAAAAAAAACACCTTTTATTTTAGTACTGGCAGACTTTCTGCCAGTACTTAAGATGGCGGGGACAATTGTGGGGTGGGGGAGGGAAGAGAGCTGTTTGGGAGGGATCAGGGGGTGGGATGTGTCAGGTGGGAGGCTGATCTCTACACTAAAGCTAAAATTAACCCTGCAAGCTCTCTACAAGCTACCTAATTAACCCCTTAACTGCTGGGCATAATACAAGTGTGGTGCGCAGCAGCATTTAGTGGCCTCCTAATTGCCAAAAAGCAACGCCAAAGCCATATATGTCTGCTATTTCTGAACAAAGGAGATCCCAGAGAAGCATTTACAACCATTTGTGACATAATTGCACAAGCTGTTTGTAAATAATTTCAGTGAGAAACCTAAAATTGTGAAAATTTTTACTTTTTTTTTTATTTGCTCGCATTTGGCGGTGAAATGGTGGCATCAAATGTACCAAAATGGGCCTAGATCAATACTTTGGGTTGTCTACTACAATACACTAAAGCTAAAATTAACCCTTCAAGGTCTCTACAAGCTCCCTAATTAACCCCTTCACTGCTGGGCATAATACACGTGTGGTGCACAGCGGCATTTAGTGGCCTTCTAATTACCAAAAATCAATGCCAAAGCCATATATGTCTGCTATTTCTGAACAAAGAGGATCCCAGAGAAGCATTTACAACCATTTGTGCCATAATTGCACAAACTGTTTGTAAATAATTTCAGTGAGAAACCTAAAGTTTGTGACAAAATTTGGGAAAAAGTGAACAATTTTTTTTTATTTGCTCGCATTTGACAGTGAAATGGTGGCATGAAATATACCAAAATGGGTATAAATCAATACTTTGGGTTGTCTTCTAAAAATAAATATATACATGTCAAGGGATATTCAGAGATTCCGGACAGATATCAGTGTTCCAATGTAACTAGCGCTAATTTTGAAAAAAAGTGGTTTGGAAATAGCAAAGTGCTACTTGTATTTATTGCCCTATAACTTGCAAAAAAAGCAAAGATCATGTAAACATTGGGTATTTCTAAACTCAGGACAAAATTTAGAAACTATTTAGCATGGGTGTTTTTTGGTGGTCGTAGATGTGTAACAGATCTTTGGGGTCAAAGTTAGAAAATGTGTGTTTTTTTCAATTTTTTCCTCATATTTTATAATTTTTTTTATAGTAAATTATAAGATATGATGAAAATAATGGTATCTTTAGAAAGTCCATTTAATGGCGAGAAAAACGGTATATAATATGTGTGGGTACAGTAAATGAGTAAGAGGAAAATTACAGCTAAACACAAACACTGCAGAAATGTAAAAATAGCCATTGTCATTAAGGGTAAGAAAATTGAAAAATGGTCCGGTCATTAAGGGGTTAATAAAACAATGTTGGTTGTGCAAATCTGGGGAATGGGTAGTGAAAGCCGTAACCTAACTTTTTAAACAATAACAATTTTAGTGTAGACTGTCCATTTAAAGTTATGTATATTTCCACTCCTACTGCATCATGTGAAAGCCATAAGCCAATCACAAATATATATACATATATTCTGGGAATTCTTGCACATGCTCAGTAGGAGCTGGTGACTCAAAAAGTGTAAATATAAAAAGATGTGCACATTTTTTAAATGAAAGTAAATTGGAAAGAAGTTTATAATTGCTGCTCTATCTGAATCATTCATGTTTTTTTTACTTGAGTGTCCCTTTAATAATCCTTGACCAAGTGGTGTATAAGAAATTGTTAGAGTTTTCTCTGCTAAATTAACTACTGTGCTTGACTAATATAATAGCATGAATTTCATGAAAAAAATAATCAGATCCATTATTTAACTCTATTCCTCTTGTCCCATTTTCAATTTTAACTTATTCCAGTTTGTGTTATTGGTGGTGGTGTTAACTGCAAGCAGACAAGATCTCATCAATGACCTTTAGTTAGTGAAGACTCTGAAAAACCTGTAACGCACTTACCATATCATTTATAACATTATGTTATCACCATAGGCAAAGCACCCATCTTAACCCTTCCAATATCTAACTGACATTTCAAAATAAACTCTACTCAAACCAGACTTTAAAAAGTTTTATTTTGAAGAATAATTACTATTAATACCCATTTTTCCGCGCGAGCCTTCAGGATTGCTGGAAACAGTAGTTAAGAAGCAGCGGTCTTAAGACCACTGCTCCTTAACTCGTCCGTCGCTCCTTAACTCGTCCTCTGAGGCTGCGGACATCAATCCACCTGATCGCATACGACCGGGTTGATTGACACCCGCTGCTAGCGGCATTGCACAAGCAGTTCACTAGAACTGCTAGTGCAATGTTAAATGCCAACAGCGTATGCTGTCGGCATTCAGCGATGTCTGGCCGTCATGATATGCTACAGCGTATCATGTCCGCCAGACATTGAGAAATCGGCCCCCTGGTGTCAACATGAATATAGATTTAGCAAACCTAGTTGTGGCTAGTTTAAACTAATTTTATAGTTTTGGCAGATTTTAACTTAATGAGACGTTAAACTCATAGCATATGTCAGAAATGGACAGAGATGTAAATGAGTTTATAATCTGAGCTAACTAATCATTATGTAGATTGCTGCAGTCTCAAGTAAATTTCCTCATTCATAAGTATGATGGAGACATTCCAGTGTCTCTTTGAAGAAGTGGGACCAGCAGACTTTTTGGAGGTATTTTACAGCAACAAGCAGTCAAAATAAATTATTAAATATATCACAACTACAACAATGCTGTTTTATTTGCCATAATTAACCATTTTACAGGAAGATTAAATGTTGAGTTTCCTGTTCATTTAAAAATAGCTCAGGAAAATATAAACATCAGATTTAATTTGCCACTTCAGCATACACTGGACATTTGATAGTATGTAATAATAGAATAAACTGAGATGTCATATAGTATTAGTATATCAATCAGCACATCAGCTTACTACTCGTTTTTACTATTTTCAAGATAGTGTTGAAGTCAGATATGATTTGTTTTCTTAGCCTAAAATAACAATGGGCTAATCAAATTATTTCTCTTCAAAGAGGCGCTTTGGATGACACATGATTCCATTTAAATAGGCTTTTAAAATGTTTTACTGTAATCAAGTACTGCCTGTTTTCTCCTCAATAAGAAGAAGGTTAAAAAAATAAATTAGAAAATAGATGTAGATATTAAAAAAAAGAGAAATGTAGGGATATAAGTGTCTGTCTATTCACAATAAAAATGGGATGCAATTATGTGTGTGTGTGTGATATTTTAGTAAAACATTTATCTAATGGTGGCACTTCGGAAATGTTATGTGTTTTAAAAGCAAATACATGGTATGCATGAATGTATGGGGAATCTGATACATGAGACACGTCTTTCATTTACTGCATGCACAACAGGCATTGCCTCAGTCATGGAAATCAGTTGTTTAACCCCTTAATGACAGTAATGTTCCCTTACATCACCTGTTGCAACGGGTTTTCAGGGCTCTAACAGTGAGTGACTACACGCTATGTCAGTATGCCTCATTGCCTGAGGCTTGCAGAAATAGCTATAACACCCTTAGATGCACAACAGACAGCCAAGGTGCAGGGTATATCAGTTGTTGTTAAGGGGTTAATTTCATATTTTGGGTTGCCAGCTATCCTTCCTATTACACTACAAAACAGCAGCAGACATGCAGCCCTTTTCAGTTTATAAGCCCATATCTGACTTAAAGGGACACTAAACCCAATTTTTTTGCTTTCCTGATTCAGATAGAGCATGCAATTTTAAGCAACTTTCTAATTTACTCTTATTATCCATTTTCTTCATTCTCTTGCTATCTTTTTAAAAAAAAAACAGGAATGTAAATGTAAATGAGCCGGCCCATTTTTGGTTGAGAACCTGGGTTATGCTTGCTTATTGGTGGCTTACATGTAGCCACCAATAAGCAAGCACTTTTCAGGGTACTTAACTTAAAATGGGCCAGGTTGTAAGCTTTACATTCCTGCTTTTTAAATAAAGATAGTAAGAGAATGAAGAAAAATTGATAATAGCAGTAAATTAGAAAGTTGCTTAAAACTGCATATTCTATCTGAATCATGAAAGAAAAAAATGTGGGTTTACTATTAGTATCCCTTTCAAGACATCTATTGTTCTGAAGTCAATGTGAGCCTCAAGTATATGTCTGTATAAGACTTCAGATCAGAGTCACAACCATTAAGCCTAACCTCAAATCAGACCGATGATCTCAGACCCAATCAGGGGGTCCATCCGATAAAAATCGTCGCCCGCAAAAGCCGGCGACGCCAATATTTGCGCGGGTTTGGTATCCTATATACGGCGTAACCTAGAAGTTACGCGCGTATATTTCTGCCGTCGCCCGTAGTTTTTTGGGCTATAGGCAGGTATACCAAACCCGCGCAGTTTGGTATCCAATATGCAGCGTAAGGACTTATGTGGCGAAAATGGAGAAAACTTACTCCATTTTCACCTCGCCACAAAAAGCAGCCGTAAGAAGCCTTACGCTGACTATTGGAGCCCCGTAACTCCCTAAACTGGCAGCTAAAATAAACCTAACACCTAACGCATGCGCAATGTCTATCTCCCTGTCAACCGCGATCTTCTAAAATAAACCTAACACCTAACGCATGCGCAATGTCTATCTACCTGTCAACCGCGATCCCCCCCCCCCCCCCGAAATCCCTAATAAAGTTATTAACCCCTAAACCGCCGCTCCCGGACCCCGCCGCCATCTACATAAACTAACCCCCTACTGTGAGCCCCTAAAACCGCCGCCATCTACCTTATCTATCCCCTAATTAGAACCCCTTACACCGCTGTCATCTACCTTATCTATCCCCTAATCTGACCCCTTACACCGCTGCCACCTATATAAAAATTATTAACCCCTAATCTAATCCCCCTATACCGCCGCCAGCTATATTAATATTATTAACCCCTAATGTAAGCCCCTTACACCGCCGCCATCTCTATTAAAATGATTAACCCCTTATTTAATCTACCTACCCCGCCGCCAGCTATATTATCTATATTAACCCTAAGTATATTATAGTTAATATAGGTATTACATTATATATATTATCTATATTAACCCTAAGTATATTAGGGTTAATATAGTGAATATAGTTACTATAGTATTTATATTAACTATATTAACTCTATCTAACCCTAACACCCCTAACTAAATTTATATTAAATTAATATAATTCATTTATAAACTAAAATATTCCTATTTAAATCTAAATACTTACCTATAAAATAAACCCTAAGATAGCTACAATATAATTAATAATTACATTGTAGCTATGTTAGGGTTAATATTTATTTTACAGGTAAATTGTTAATTATTTTAACTAGGTATAATAGCTATTAAATAGTTATTAACTATTTAATATCTACCTAGTTAAAATAATTACCCAATTACCTGTAAAATAAATCCTAACCTAAGTTACAAATACACCTACACTATCAATAAATTAAATAAACTACAAACATCTATCTAAAAATACAATTAAATTAACTAAACTAAATTACAAAAAAAAAACCACTAAATTACAAAAAATAAAAAAAGATTACAAGATTTTTAAGCTAATTACACCTATTCTAAGCCCCCTAATAAAATAATAAACCCCCAAAATAAAAAAAATTCCCTGCCCTATTCTAAATTAAACAAATTTCAAAGCTCTTTACCTTACCAGCCCTTAAAAGGGCCTTTTGTGGGGCATGCCCCAAAGAATTCAGCTCTTTTGCATACAAATACAATACCCCCCCCATTACAACCCACCACCCACATACCCCTATTCTAAAACCACCCAAACCCCCCTTAAAAAAGCCTTACACTACCCCCCTGAAGATCTCCCTACCTTGTCTTCACCACACCGGGCCGAACTCCTGATCCGATCCGGGCGATGTCTTCCTCCAAGCGGCAAAGAAGAATTCTTCCTCCGGCGATGTCTTCCTCCAAGCGGCAAAGAAGAATTCTTCCTCCGGCGACGTCTTCCTCCAAGCGGCAGCAAAGTCTTCATTCTTCCGGCGGCATCTTCAATCTTCTTTCTTCGCTCCGCCGCCGCGGAGCATCCATCCCGGACGACTACTGAACTTGGAATGAGGTACCTTTAAATGACGTCATCCAAGATGGCGTCCGCCGAATTCCGATTGGCTGATAGGATTCTATCAGCCAATCGGAATTAAGTTAGAAAAATCTGATTGGCTGATTGAATCAGCCAATCAGATTCAAGTTCAATCCGATTGGCTGATCCAATCAGCCAATCAGATTGAGCTCGCATTCTATTGGCTGTTCCGATCAGCCAATAGAATGCAAGCTCAATCTGATTGGCTGATTGGATCAGCCAATCGGATTGAACTTGAATCTGATTGGCTGATTCAATCAGCCAATCAGATTTTTTTAACTTAATTCCGATTGGCTGATAGAATCCTATCAGCCAATCGGAATTCGGCGGACGCCATCTTGGATGACGTCATTTAAAGGTACCTCATTCCAAGTTCAGTAGTCGGCCGGGATGGATGCTCCGCAGCGGCGGAGCGAAGAAAGAAGATTGAAGATGCCGCCGGAAGAATGAAGACTTTGCTGCCGCTTGGAGGAAGACGTCGCCGGAGGAAGAATTCTTCTTTGCCGCTTGGAGGAAGACATCGCCGGAGGAAGAATTCTTCTTTGCCGCTTGGAGGAAGACATCGCCCGGATCGGATCAGGAGTTCGGCCCGGTGTGGTGAAGACAAGGTAGGGAGATCTTCAGGGGGGTAGTGTTAGGCTTTTTTAAGGGGGGTTTGGGTGGTTTTAGAATAGGGGTATGTGGGTGGTGGGTTGTAATGGGGGGGGTATTGTATTTGTATGCAAAAGAGCTGAATTCTTTGGGGCATGCCCCACAAAAGGCCCTTTTAAGGGCTGGTAAGGTAAAGAGCTTTGAAATTTGTTTAATTTAGAATAGGGCAGGGAATTTTTTTTATTTTGGGGGTTTATTATTTTATTAGGGGGCTTAGAATAGGTGTAATTAGCTTAAAAATCTTGTAATCTTTTTTTATTTTTTGTAATTTAGTGTTTGTTTTTTTTGTAATTTAGTTTAGTTAATTTAATTGTATTTTTAGATAGATGTTTGTAGTTTATTTAATTTATTGATAGTGTAGGTGTATTTGTAACTTAGGTTAGGATTTATTTTACAGGTAATTGGGTAATTATTTTAACTAGGTAGATATTAAATAGTTAATAACTATTTAATAGCTATTATACCTAGTTAAAATAATTAACAATTTACCTGTAAAATAAATATTAACCCTAACATAGCTACAATGTAATTATTAATTATATTGTAGCTATCTTAGGGTTTATTTTATAGGTAAGTATTTAGATTTAAATAGGAATATTTTAGTTTATAAATGAATTAGATTAATTTAATATAAATTTAGTTAGGGGTGTTAGGGTTAGGTAGAGTTAATATAGTTAATATAAATACTATAGTAACTATATTAACTATATTAACCCTAATATAATTAGGGTTAATATAGTTAATATATATAATGTAATACCTATATTAACTATAATATACTTAGGGTTAACATAGATAATATAGCTGGCGGCGGGGTAGGTAGATTAAATTTGGGGTTAATCATTTTAATAGAGATGGCGGCGGTGTAAGGGGCTTACATTGGGGGTTAATAATTTTAATATAGATGGCGGCGGTGTTAGGGGCTCACTTTAGGGGGTTATAGATATAATATAGCTGGCGGCGGGGTACGGGAGCAGCGGTTTAGGGGTTAATAACTTTATTAGGTTGCGGCGGGGTACGGGAGCGGCGGTTTAGGGGTTAATAGCTTTTTTATTGTTAGGATAGTGAGGGGGGATAGCGGATAGAGGGTTAGACAGTGCGGGCTATGTTAGGGAGGCGTGTTAGACAGTGCGGGTGTTTTAGACTTTAGTCAGGTTTTATAGGCGCCGGCAGTTTCTAACGTGCCGCAAGTCACTGGCGACGCCAGAAATTTGTACTTACGCAGATTTCTGGACATCGCTGGTTTGTCAGACTTACGGCACGTTAGCATCTGACGGCGACTTATATGGGATAGCTCGAGTTGCGAGCTGAAACTGCGGGCGACGCCGGTTCCCTCGCTTGCGCCGCAAACTGCGATCTATATCGGATCGCGCCCCAGTTGTGTCTGTTTTTTAACACATATTTTTTTTGGACAGACAATTTACTACATATGCAGTCTAAAATTAATGTATATTGGTAGCCAAGATACTGTAAAAAATTAAAAGCCTTTTCCCATGATAAACATTTCTTTTAAAGGGACACTAAACCCAATTTTTTTTCTTTCGTGATTCAGATAGAGCATGACATTTAAAGCAACTTTCTAATTTACTCCTATTATTAAATTTTCTTCATTCTCTTGGTATCTTTATTTGAAATGCAAAAATGTAAGTTTAGATGCCGCCCCATTTTTGGTGAACAACCTTGGTTGTTCTTGCTGATTAGTGGATAAATTCATCCACCAACAAAAAGATGTGGTCCAGAGGTCTGAACCAAAAAAGAAGCTTAGATGCCTTCTTTTTCAAATAAAGATAGCAAGTAAACGAAAATAAATTGATAATAGGAGTAAATTATAAAGTTGCTTAAAATTGCATGCTCTATCTGAATCACGAAAGAAAAAAAAAAATGGGTTCAGTTTCCCTTTAAATCATATTTGTCTATAAAGCTTGTTCACTAAAGAACAGATAGCTTTTTAAATTTTTGGAAAGGCCTTTCCATTTTTGTTTAATCAAATTACTATCACTAGGGTTAACAAGGATCACAAATAATAATAAACAATGGTTAATTAGATTTTTGTTTAGAGAAGTATGTTTTATTTTGCTATACTTTGTTAATAAATAAATAAAAAACAAAAATACTGTTTGCCCTATAAATTATAAAATTATTCCAGTATCACCCGTATTTAAAAAGGTTAGACACCCCACACCAAATCCACCCCACACTTGTATTTAAAGGGACAATGAAACCTAAACCTTTTCATACTTCAAACAGAGCATATCATTTTCTAACAACTTTGCAATTTACTTCTATTATCAAATGCTATTTATTTTCTTGGTATCCTTTGTTGAAGGAGCAGACATGCATTACTGGGAGCTAGATGAACTCATCTTTTCAGTTTTTCAGCAAAGGATACCAAGAGAAAGAAGGAAATTGTTCTATCTGAATCATCAAAGTTTAATTTTGACTTTACTATTTCTTTTATGTGTCTATAAAGATGATAACATTTTAACATATTTGCACAAGTTCTTAAGTTACAGTAAAAGGGTCATATTTACTTGTATTTGTGCTGATTTTGAATGTCTTTACATGCATTTTTTTTTAATTGATTATGAATGCTGCAAAGTCTTGGAGGGAACGATCAATGTTAAACTTTAAAGAACAGGCTGAGGATATCGAATTTAGACGCTTGAAAAGATCAGCTCAAGAGATTAACATCTTTGCCATGATCTTCATCTCTGCCCAAAAGCCTAAAGAACAGGAGATGTACCAACAAGTACTCTTAATCCAATCAGCTTTAATGGTTACCCTGGACAAATGAAACTGGAAAATACATTTATAGATTGCTAAATGCACTAGTATTATAGCAGTGTGCATAACAAAAAACCTTATAGCCACTCTAAAATGAGATGGGGTTTTTATTATTAAAGGGGCATGAATCCCAGTTTGTTTTTCTTTCATGATTCAGATGTGCATGTGATTTTAAACACCTTTTAATCCAATTTGTGTTCTTTGTATCCTTTGTTGAAAAGAATACCTAGGTAGGATCAGGATCTGCTGATTGGTGGCTTTACATATATATATATACGCCTCATGTTATTGGCTCACTGAGTGCATTGCTTCATTTTTAATAACTGATACCATGAGAATGAAGCAAATTAGATCATTGCAAATTGAAAAGTTGCTTAAAATTGTACTGTGTATCTGAATCATTTAAAAAACTTGAGTTTCATGTCCCTTTAAGCATCCCATAGTCAGTTCCAATGAGCATCAGGTGGCATTAGGTTATTTAACATATTTTTAATTAACCTATTATAAATAAAAAATAAATATATATATATTTACATACTAATATACGTGCACACACACATTTCTGTTATATAATAAAATAAAGGGCTTTTTAATTCGGATTGGTAGCAAGCTTGATCGAGGTATGCTGTCACGCGATTCTATCTTGTAAACACTGAATAGTTTGGAGCATGCTCAGAAATGTGTGTGACCATGAGCATGCACGGAGCGAAAATGTTTGGGGAAATATGTCTATCAAAATTTTAATCTCCACCCCTCTAGTGATGTGCAGGGCAGTAAAAACCACTCTGCACGTCACATCACTGAAGTTGTTATATAAAAGTTATATAAATTTGGCTTATCTTTTATAAGTATACAGCTAAATTATGTCATTGTGCACCCACTAGTAGAAGTTTTTTGTTTGTTTGTTTGTTTGTTTTTTTTAAAGGTGTGAACAATAAAAAAGGAAAACAGATACACTTGAACAAAAGCTAAAAAAAATAACAGAAAATGACCTCTACTAATATGGAAACGGAATTGATTTCTAAAATATTTTAAAAGTATGGAAGTCTGAGGTGACTCAGAGAATGAAATATCCAGCTGAACAAATTGAAAGAGTAGATAATTAATATCCTTCTACTGGTTAATAACAAGTGCTTTACTATATAATAAGGAGACAAAATAAGATTACGATTTAGCTAGGAGTTTCCATTTATTATGAGCATTCATGTATTCTGTATACGCAGCAGGATGTTTTCTTGCCACTGAAATGTAGGTGTTTTTAGTGTTCTTGTTTATTACAGAAGTAGACATATTGGGCTCCATGTATTAAGCAGCAAATGCTGTCATGGAACCGGTGCAGAGCAGACTTGCTTTCCACAATGTAAGAAGCTGCGGTCACATTACCGCTGATTCTTGCCATCTCTGCCACCTCTAAGCTGGCGTCTTTGGGGTGATTGACAGGCCCTTACTCTTGTGCAACCAATTGCATTATTACACATTCAAGTGAGTGTGTAGTGATACATACAGGCAGCGGATGTACAGGGTCCGCTGCCCATTTGATGTGAAACCAGGCAGACATTTTCTTAAGTTAAACCATGTCCGCACCAACTTCGCACATGGGACCCATTATTTCTTAGATGTTTTAAGGAACATCCACAAACAAAATCTAGATCTTCTTGCCTTCTGGCTAACCTACCCTATTCTTATCTGATCCCAGCATTTATGATTATGTTTGCCTAGGGAGAGCCGAAGTTTCTCATATTTCTTCTTTCACATGTCACAATCGACATGTTCTCCCACTCATTGAGAGGATTATGTACTTAATCTTCTGTTCACTAACCTTTTGATCTATCTCTCAATACCAGCCCATTTTTTTCATTGGCCATATCAAAAGTTCTAGTGCTCTCCAGTTTAAACCAACTATATACCAGTCTAAGCTCTGCTCATTTCTGTCTGTTATAGAGAATTAGGTACCTGTCCTCTTTTACTCCTAACTGAGTACTTGTCTACATAAACATATTTCCTCCAAAGTTCTATCCTTCATCTTAAAATTACTATCATTGATCCTTATGCATAACCATCAAAAAAATATTAAAGGGTTTCATTCACTGCTATTAGTCAAGAGCAAGTTCATTACTAACTAAATGAAGATTATTACATTTTAGTTATACCTAAAAGCTCCCCATCTTGAATGAACATCCATAGCTTCTGCCTTAGTATCAAAGTACTTAACCATCTTTGGCTAATAGAACTCCATCCTTGCTGGCCTTCCAACCTGTCGTCTGTCAACAATTCAAAATAAAAAAAAAAAGTGAAACTAACACTTTACGTGCCAATATTTTCAATTGCCTACAAGTATCTCCCTGGCTACCCGCTCCTTTTGCTCTGCCTAAGACAATCTCAACCCTCGCTAAGGCCTATTTTTTTAAAGAAAAAAATGTTTAGAAGTATTTATAATCTATATTAACTCCTCTTTCGAGTGTTCTGCTTCATTTTTTTTCTTTAGCTTAAACGTTTGCATAGTTACATTGTCCTATAGAGTATGAAAACATGGTATTAATCAGATGGTAGTTGAGCACAGGGTCTTTTATTTTCTAATATTTAATTCCCAATGATATATACATTTTTTGTTTTGTAAATATTGTACAGTATCATGTAATCATAAGGTTTAAACTCCCCCATTACAAAGAGTAGCCTAACGTAACATAAACCACTATTTCTTATAGTTATAAAATTAAAGACACAAACACGCAGATGAAGGTAAGGCCAACATGGTCACATTTATTAAATAACAAAACTTAAAGGGCAGGAAAAATAACTAAAATGTAAGGAGCATTATATTCAAGGAAGGAATGCAATATTTTCTAAATACAAAACCCAAGGATATAGCAGGTAAAGGCCTACCTGACTCCCTGAAGAAAGGTTACTCCAGCCTTGGCAATTTTTCATAAAAGAAAGACCTTTATTATACCATGGTCCACACAAAAAAGCAACAACGTTTCAGACCTATGCTAGGTCCTTAGTCATGTCTGCAAGTGTATATACAGAGGCTACCTTTATACCTGTATACAGGTAAAAGTCAACACCCATTAATTAAGCAACATCGCCACCAATTGGATATGATTCAAATTTCTTTTCATAAAGATGTTTCTTATTTTAAAGTGACAGTGCTGAATGGATTATACAGGCAGTATTTAAAACACGTCAATTAAATACATATAGCCACAATATATACAATTAAAAATAGGAAGCTGCACAGCTGATCATACAGAATATTGGATACAGAAAGCCACCAACAACAAATATTATGGGATGAATCTACTGTATTATGTTATGTTGTTTGTACTACTTAATAGTACAAGATAATCCCTAGAATAGACTATACATAGAATATTAACATCTGCTTTAGGAGTACTATCAACGATTACACTGGGCTAATTAATGATCTAAATAATGACCAGTCAAAGTCCTTATTTAATCCGCTTGGTTTTAATGTTTGTAACTTGTTAATCCAGTACATTTCTTTAACTTTGACCAAATGTTGCCTGTCGCCCCCTCTTGGAATATCTATTCTTTCAATGATTTGAAAGCGCAGTTGGCTGATGTTATGGCCTGCTTCCTAGAAGTGTGAGGAGACAGGGGCATCCTTGTTGTTACATCTTATGTTGGATGTGTGCTCTGTAATATGCTCTCTGGCTTCTCTACAGGTATATAATTTAGGCCACATGGGCATTTAATAAGATATATGATATATTTAGACCTACATGTTAGGTATTGTTTTATTTTATATTTTGTACTCTGTGTAGGGTGATAGAAAAATTCTCCCTTAATCATAGAGTTGCAGTTACTGCAACTCAAATACAGATAACAGCCAGGTTCACCAGGACCAATAGTTTTCTGTATACTACCTCTTTTGCCCCCTATATTAGCTCAAATTAAATAGTCCTTTATGTTTTTATTTCTCCTATATGCTGACATAGGTAGGTTATCAAAGGCGCTAACAGAAGGATTAAGATCTTTCAAAATGTGCCAGTGTTTTTTAAGGATACTATTCATGTTGTTACTGTATATTTAGTTACAAAGATTAACCTCTTAGTTTTACTCTCTTTTTTTCTATCCTCTGTGTAATAATAGCATCCTCTTTTTGTTTTTCTACTAAATGTTTTTTTAATTTAGTGGCCATTTTATCCAACCTTTTGTTGCACTGTTGGGGATCACAAACTATTCTTTTTATTCGTGTGAACTGGCTCTTGGGTAATGCTTTAAACACATTGGGAGAATGATAACTATTGTATCTTTTTTAAATATATTTTTTTATTGATTTTCCAAACAGAAAAGTATCATATCAAATCATATTACATCATATTATACATGTAGGAGGATAACTCAAATATTACAAGTTTACCTTAAAAGCTGTCTCATACAATAAGCAAGTGCCTGTATGTTTACCCTGGCACACATTCATTAATATTTCGTAATAATTAAAGGTTGTCTTAAACATAAATAATGCATCCTGACATACATCATGGTTACTACCGTATCTTATTAAAAAAAAAGAAAAAAAAAACAGAAAACGGCAAGAGACAACAAAAGGAAGCACCACGAAAAGTAATATCCTTATACTAATTCTATGTAAAGTGCTCCTATTGGATCCTCCCTACAACCTATACATATCAACTGAATTTCGAAAGAATACTTTCCTAAGATATTATACACTGATACTGTATGTATCATCCAATCATTGTGTCATACACATAAAATTAAACACAAAAAAAAAAAGCGAAAGAGAAAAAAAGAAGAAAAAAAAAAAAGAAAAAAAAAAGAAGAAAAAATAATCCCCACTCGCCTCTCCCCCCCCCCCCTCTATCCATCCATATATATGGAACCATCTGTCCAACGTCTAGGGAAACGACCTGTGAGAACGTTTTGAATAACAAAGATGGAGGTACTAAGTGGTTTAACCAGTTGGTTTTGAGTAATGTTCGGGAGAGATTTAATTACTTCCTCCCATTTTGAAAAAAAGGCCTGCACCTGCTCTTCATTTAGATTCTGTATATTATACTGTTCGATAGTAAGTTGCATGATGGTAACTTTCTTGAATTCTAAGAATTTTGGGGCACATGTCGCCTTCCACGTTTTAAATATAAGATTGCGAGCAAGTATTATTAAGGTGTTGATAAGTTTATAATGCTTGCCTCCTGCTGTATAGCTTAATAGGAAGACAATATCTTGGGGCCCTATGCATATTCTTATATTAAGTATCCAATTAATCCAGTAAATTATTTTACTCCAAAATTGAAAAATCTTAGGGCATAACCATAGGCAATGCAATGTATCTGCCTTCTCCTTGTTACATCGAGTACAAGAATATATGTTCGCTGACCAGGTCGACCTTTTACTAGGAGTGATATAGACATTATATAATATTTTTATATGTGATTCACGCCATGCTGTTGGGACCCATGATTCATTTATTGCTCTAATACTTCCCTGTATGTCCATTATAGATATACTTGGAAAGTGTCTTAGCCATGTCAATTGTATATATGTAATTTGTTTTAAATTACTATTAGTATTCAAAATACTGTAAAAAGTTGCAATTGAGAATCTTCCTGCTTGGTATATTTTAATTCCGGCCATTTGGGGACCCAAGGACCAATTTGGTTTGAATTCTTTTTGAATATCTAATATATAGTGTCGGATCTGTAAGTATGCAAAAAAATCTTTACTATGTATTCCATATTTGGAGCAGATAGAATTAAATGCATCAATCATACCATCTGGTAGCAGCAATTGTTTCACATACTTTAGCCCCTTTTCCTCCCAACCCTGAAAGACTCGTGAGGTATGGCCTGGCTGGAAATCTGGATTTCCCTGGATTGTTAACAATTCAGTTGCATGAGGATTAATCTGTATTTCAGAACAAAATTTCTGCCATGCACAAATAATATTCTTGAGTGTGATTAAATTATTAACACTACAGGGTAATTTTTTGATTGGACAGTGCAGCAGCGCACTCAAAGTGAATGGGGCTATGATGTTGGACTCACACTGATACAAAGTTAAATGTTCTTTTTGGGTAACCCAATCTACAGCAAACTTAACTAGGGAGACCCAGTTATAATATTTAATATTAGGGAATGATAGCCCTGCTGCCATCTTATCACTCATTAGCCTGGTTAGGGCGATCCGCGATTTCCCTCCTTTCCAGATAAACTTGGCACACATAGAATTGAATTTTATGATATCCCTATTTTTAAGCATTACTGGGATGTTTTGCAAAAAATATAATATTTTAGGAAATATTATTGTTTTGATCAACATGATACGTGGTATTAATGATATCGGCAGGCTAGTCCAGCTATCCAATTGTTTCTGCATGTCCCCTAGACAGGGTGCAATATTCATATCATACCAATCTAGTGGGTTATTAGTTAAAGCTATACCTAAGTAGGTGATATGTTTTGCTTCCTTAAAGGGGTGTTTCGTATACCTATTTAATGGTTTTGTTATCCACAGTAGTTCCGACTTATTATAATTAATTCTATAGCCCGAAATTGCAGCAAAAAGTTGCATATTCGATATAAGCTTCGGTAGATTAACTTCAAGGTTATTTAAAAAGACCAGGAGGTCGTCTGCATATAATGAGAGTATAAATTTTTGCCCCCCGATGTTAATGCCATCTAGCTGATCCCGTAATAATATAGCCAGTGGTTCCAATGAAATATTGAATAGCAAGGGAGATAATGGGCAACCTTGCCTGGTACCTCTATACAGCGGAATAGAATCCGTAGTTGTGTTATTTACAATAAATGCCGAGACTGGGTTACTATATAATGACTGAATAAAATTAATGAAATGCTCTCCAAACCCGAATTTATCTATTGTCATGAACAAGTGACCCCAATCCATGTAATCGAATGCTTTCTCTGCATCTAAGGCTAGAATAGCTGTATCCACTCCCTTTTGATTTGCTGCTATTGGGTTATTCCAGAGATAGTCCAGAATAATCATGGTCTTCCTTATATTCTTAATTGGACTTCTCCCCTGCATAAAGCCAACTTGATTTTCATGTATAATACTTTTAATCGCCGGCTGTAATCTGCTAGCTATTATTGATGTTAATAGCTTGTAATCTGAATTTAGCAGCGAGATAGGTCTATAGGACTCTACTAACTCTGGTCTTTATTTTTTTTTTTAAATTAGCACTACGTTAGATGCAGTAAAATATCTGGAACATCTTGTTTGTGAACTAAAATATTTATTGAATAGCTGACACAGTGTTGGGGTCACTTCCTCCTGTACAATTCTGTAGAATTCTGTGGGGAGGCAGTCCGGCCCAGGTGCTTTATTAAGTTTAGGTTGCTTGATAGCAAGCTTGATTTCTTGATCTGTAATTGGCAAATTTAATTGCAGCAAATCTTCTTGCGAGATTCTTGGTAAAGTTAGTTTAGACCAGAATGTCTCCTGATCTACATGGCTAGGGGATTCTGCCTTATAAATTCCCTTAAAATAATTATAGAAAGCTTTTTTGATCTCCTCTGTCTGAATGTACCTAGTCCCATTACGCCTAATCGCGGCTATCGTATTACTACCTTTTGGTTTGGCAATTCTAGCAAGATACTTAGCCGCCCTACCGGTAAACCCTCTGTAAAGAGCTTTTTGTTTTAATCCTTCTTGTATACACCTTTGTTTAAGAAAAATATCCCATTGTGTTTTGGCATGCCTATATCTATTCCAATTTATAGATAACCTGGATGCCGTGTAGGCATTATACATATTTCTTACTGTATTCGATAGTTGCAATTCTTTTTGTTTAGTTTTTTTTTTTAGTCTACACATATATGCCTTTATCTGTCCCCGGAGCACCGCCTTGGCGGCTTCCCAATATATTTCTGTATTCTCCTGGTATTGCCTATTAAACATGTGATATTCCCTCCATTGACTTTTTAAAAATTTTTGGAATTGACTATTCATAGCTAGATATTTGGGGAAAAATAATGTGTTATTGCCTCCATTTCTAAATACATCACTACCAAATTCCAGTGAAATGATTGCATGATCTGATAGTACAATATCTTTAATATCGGCCTTACAATCCAGCCCCATCAGGGCCTCTGCTACTAAGAATAGATCAATTCTGGATAAACTATGATGACTTGACGACATGCATGTATATGCCTTTGTATCAGGATGTTGGACCCTCCATATATCTCGCACCCCCAATTGACTACATTTTTTTTGAATATCTGGGTCTTCCTATCATTCCTATATATATCCCTTCTGCCAATCCTATCTATATTGGGAAGAGGTGTAAGATTAAGGTCCCCCGCTATTATTAGGTTTTTCCCAGAGTATTCAAATAATTTATTTATAAATCCATTCCAAAATTGAGTATCCACTCCATTGGGCCCATAGACATTACAAATAATAAACAAGATAGAATTAATTTTTATTTTGAGTATTTGAAACCTGCCTCCGGGGTCTTCCTCCAAGCCTACTAACTCATAGACTAAGTGTTTCTTAACTAGAATTGCCAAGCCTTTCTTCCTGTTCTCCCCAGCTATTGCAATAACATCTCCGACCCACTTCCCCTTGAGCTTTATTATTTCTGGTTCTTTTAGGTGGATTTCCTGCAACATTGCCAGATCCGGTTTATATATACCTAACTGCTTAATAATAGCTTTCCTCTTTATTGGCGAGGTTATTCCACCTACATTCCAGGAAAGTAAATTCAAACGATTTATATCAGAGCCTGTTTTGGGTATTTAGCCCTGGTAATAAAAATCCAGGTATCTTACATATACAGAGATAAAAGCATGGGAGGGGGGTGGGAGGGGAGGAGTGGGAGAGAGAAAAGAGAGAGGGAAGAGGAGAAAGAAAGAAAAAAAAAAAAAAGAGGAAAACACAAAAAAAAAAAAAAAAAACTACATGTACATCCATACATCAACCAATCCATCAAGAACCTGCTCTTCTGGATTGTAATAGCAATTCTGACAGATTCTAAATATCTGATACACAATCCTTCATCATTGAATACCATGCTCATTACAGAAGACCTGCGCCTCTTTACTCGTATTTAAAATAGATTGTGTATCACCTGTTATAACAACCAGCTTTGCCGGATATATCATTTTGACATTGTAGTTTGCACTTAATAATTTGGAGCAAAATGGGGACATTTCCTTGCGTCTTGCAGCCGTCTCACTAGAAAAGTCTTGGAAGATTAAAATTTTATGCTGGTCTATTATAAGTGGATATGCTTTCCTATATTGCCTAAGGTAGTGAACTTTGTCCTGAAAATTCAATAACTTTAATACTACGGGCCTAGTGGGGATGTTATCCTTTCTCATATATCGTACTGGGCCAGATCTATGTACCCTTTCTATAGGTATCGCTATATCAGTGTTAATTTTAAGAGTCTGAGGGAGAGTAACCGTTACAAATTGCATCAAGTCAAGGTATTTGCTATCTTCAGGAAGACCGATAATTCTGAGATTATTACGTCTGGATCGGTCCTCCAGATCCTCCACTCTACTCTGTAATTTTTAAATTTTCTTAATATGATCAGTGTTATTGACTTCAACTATATTTAATTTATCCTCAATCTCAGATATTCTGGCTTCTACTTCGATTAACCTTGTGGAAAACTGTCTTACCTCTGCTGCAAGACTATTTATGTCCTGCTTGATCTCTGCTTTCATGCTATCTAATTGTGGTGTGAAAACCTTAGTAATCTGTACAACCAAGTCCTGCATATCAAACTGTGGTTCATTTTGTATTTGTGATGTCTCTAATGCCTGATCAGTACGTTTCACCATTTTTTTTTCCCTTTGTTTATTGGGCATGGTAGGCGAGTTTCTTACTGATGATATAAATTTGTCCATATGCAGCAGGATTCTGACGCTCCTAATATATAGGCGCGTGATACAGTGACAAATTAGGTAAAAAAAAAAAAAAAAAAAAAGAAAACAATTGTGCTTGTGTTGTGAATTGAGTGTTTCTATAGTGAAATAATTAATTCTATTCAGGACCCTAAGATCCGGGAAAGGATATAAGAAAAAAGAGAAAGAAAAAGAGAGAGAAAGAGGTGTAGGGAAGAAAGAGGGAAAGCGGGAAAATATAGATACAGACAAAAAGAGAAGTGGAGAGTGAGAGAGTGAAAGTGGCTGTGTATTCTGAACTTAATACAGTTCAGCGTGAGATCAAGTAAAAGGGGGAGAGAGAGAAAAAAAAAGAAATCGTGACAAAAAAAGTGAAACGTGAGAAATGGCCTATATAATGGATACTATGTTTAGTTATTTAGGACGTGAATATACTTATACTCCCAAGAGCTCTATACCTGCCCCTTCTAATACACTTCCCCCTATGTGCTTCAAGACTCTGGGGACACAATTATTGGGAATATTCACGCTCCCTGCTTTTCCCTGGGTTAGCAGGGCCAGACAAGTGATATACTGGACTATTATCTTTAGGCACTTATATGCCCTATCTCTTAGGTCAGAGTCGACAGTTTTTTAGATCAACATTAGCAAACTCATTTAGTTAAATCACAGTATACAAATGTTTCATGCATTTCCTATATTATGGCAGTACAGGTATAAGACTATTACAAACAACCCCTGCGTATCTAGAAAAAGCTCAGACAAAAATTATATTGAACTATTATCTTAACAGTTTATATACCTTATGCCTAAGTCCAACCAATAAGTTTTCCCTTTTCTCTTGACTCTGTCCTAAAAGACAGTATCAGCTGCAGCTATATATAAGCATGAGTATTAGGTTAACTAAATCAGAGACAGCTATTATACAATTGTCCCAGTGTCCATCTATTGATGTGAAGACAGTTCTCAGGAGCCTCTATGCATATGTAATATGCATGCTAGATCACAGGAAAAAAAGCAAAGAGGAGAGGGACAAAACAAACACATGTAGAAAAAACCAGAACTTTACTTTATAGTTCTTTTATGCAAGTCCCAGGTAAATTATCCTTGCATACATCACCTCCAGATTCTGGCCGTTTAAGCAAAAAAAAAAGCTGTACCTTATCTTGAGCAGTCCACCCGGTTTTGGGCCAGTAGGCAAGTAACGTGTACCACTCCTCTTACTGTGTTGCCGACCACCAACCTTCTATTGCGGGATTAGAGGAATGCCGGTGAACATGAACCTCAGCAGCACTCATCAACGTGCGACCGCACGCTGCCTACGCACCCCCGGCTTTCCTCCAATCACAGATTCCGAAGTCAAAGATGACCTCTCTCCCTGTGTTCGTCGCTTCAGCGCAAGCACCCTGCGCCTAAGATCCTCTGCCGTGTCCGCCTCCCGGTCTATCTGGAGCAGGAGGTACTCCTCTCAAAATCTCAGCGTCGCCGTCGGAGTCAAGATTTGCTCACCAGGGAACGGGCGAGTGCCTCAGAGGAGTTCAGGTACTGGGTAGACGGGGCTCTGCATGCTCACTAGGGAGCAACCGGGCACCGCGTATAGGTCCAGGAGATATGTAGATGCGAGGTTCTGTATATTCTCCAGGGGGCAGGCTAGCGGCTTGAGGAGTTCGAGTATGTCAGTAGGCAGCTGGCTCTGTGTGCTCACTAGGGAGCAGCCGGGCGCTACATGTAAATTCAGATGCTACGAGTAGAACGGGATTCTGTGTGCTCTCCAGGGAGCAGCCGAGCAACTCGGGGGATTTCAGGTACGCCAATAGAATGAAGCTCTGTGTGCTCACCGGGGAGAGCTTTAGTATTTAGAGTCTTTCCAGGCACAGTTTAGAACTCGTATACTTTCCTGTGAGTATACATTGTATCTTATGTCCCATCTGAAGTAGATTGATTTATACTTTGTATCTCTGCCGGTAAAATATTATTGTCAGAGTTGCGGCAAATTTAGAGATCTTTTAATCTTTAGCAGGTGCTCCAGCCACGAAGCTAGTAGTTGCCTTATTAAGACTTCCTCTTCATGGGTCACAAGGCCCAGTATCTAGGCCGGTAAAAACTCTTCGGCCAACAGATGCTTGAAGACAGGAGTGGATTTACAGAGTTGCAAGCATGAGAGCCACAGCGTGCAGCACCCTGCTTGCTCCTCCTCCTAACGGAAGTCATTCCGATAACTATTGTATCTTAATAAACTGTTTCTATCTGTTAGCTTGATGTATAGATCCGTTTTTAAAACACATTCTCTTTTTAAACTAATATATCCAAAAAATTGACTGATGTTTGACTAGCCGTCAAGGTAAATTTTAGTCCCAAGATAGAAGTATTGAGATCATCCACAAAAGCTAAAAGGCTCTCAATGTCACCCCGCCACACGCCAAAAATATCATCTATGTACCTCTACCATGAGGCACCATAGAGAAAGAACAATTTGGGAGTAAACACAAAGTGCTCCTCACAACTGCTCATAAAAATATTGGCGTATGTAGAGGCGACATTGGAGCCCATAGCAGTTCCTTGTTTCTGTAGAAAAAAAGTGTCTGAAAAAAGAAAATAATTTTGGTATAGAATGATCTCAAGTAGTTCTATAAGAAAACTAATTTGGTCTTCAGTATAGGTGCCTTCTGATCTTAACAAGTTTTGATATTAAGAATACCTAGGATAGGTCTGAAACGCTGTTGCTTTTTTGTGTTGACCATGGTATAATAAAGGTCTTTCTTTTATAAAACAAAAATTTGCCAAGGCTGGAGTAGCCTTTCTTCAAAGATTCACTGATACAGAGGGGTGGCTGACCCTCAGCTCCAGTGCCTGATTGTTTTAGTTGCTATTCTTCACCTCCTTTAGTTTGCTACCTGACTTCCTGCACAGAACTCAAGCCAGAGTTGCGCCCTTCCATTAGTAACAACAGACACCCTCAGAAGCCTCAGTTTAGTAGACCAGTGGGGGCACTTCAAACTCCAACCTGTAGTATCATTCAGTGATGTGCGGTGAGGTCAGAGGCTGGTGAGGCAGTGGCTAGGAATCGGATACGCCTTCATTATTTAGATATCCTTTGTTGAAGAAATAGCAATGCACATGGGTGAGCCAATTGCATGAGGTATGTATATGCAGCCACCAATCAGTAGCTACTGAGCATATTAAGATATGATTTTCAACAAAGGATATCTGATTTTCTTCATTCTTTTGATATCCTTTGTTGAAAATCATATCTAAATATGCGCAGTAGCTACTGAGCATATTTAGATATGATTTTCAACCAAGGATATCAAAAGAATGAAGAAAATCAGATATCCTTTGTTGAAAATCATATCTAAATATGTGCAGTAGCTAATGAGCATATTTAGATCTGATTTTCTTCATTCTTTTGATATCCTTTGTTGAAAATCATATCTAAATATGCACAGTAGCTAATGAGCATATTTAGATATGATTTTCAACAAAGGATATCTGATTTTCTTCATTCTTTTGATATCCTTTGTTGAAAATAATATCTAAGTATGCGCAGTATCTAATGAGCATATTTAGATATGATTTCAACAAAGGATATCAAAAGAATGCAGATAATCAGATATTAGATGTAAATTGGAAAGTTATTTAACACTATTTCCCTAAAGTTTTCAGGAAAAGCTTATAGAAGCAGAAGCAGCTACTTCAATGTCTTAGGACAGCATAGCTTTGGAGGTTTGTTCAGCACAGCAAGCATATCATAATAGTTTACCTCCCAACATTTCCAGGAAAGGAAGCAGGTGAGGGAGACTTGTGCACAGCCACAGAGAGAGTGTGTGGGTGTCTTGTAGGTGGGGCTAAAATTCCCACGCTTTACAGGCCTGACTGTTTATGTTTTGACGTTTTGATCTCAACTGCACTCATGGCTGCTGCACTGCACTGACTGCAGCCTTATTTTACAAAATATACAACTTAGCCACCCGACCCGGTCCCACGTTCAGAACGTCTTACTCTTACTATTTTTTTTAGTAACTGTTTTTGTCAGTGCTAGCCGCTATTATACTGTGTATTTTTCAAACCAATTTATAAGTTATGACATTTATTAAAATAACCGCATTAAACGAGGTTAATAAATCTCATAACTTATAAATTGGTGTGAAAAACACCACAGTATAACTATAGCTGCCACTGACAAAAACAGTTACTAAAAAATAGTAAAAGTAAGACGTTCTGAAGTCTGTCTGAACTTGTCACGACGAGTACATTTTGCTGCTGCAGTGCTGCTGCCTAACTGCCAAGTTTGCCAACAATCATCTGCCAATGCCTTAACCAATTCCAATAACCATACCACAATTCCTGTGTTAAACATAACACAATTTACATGACAGATTTACATGACAATTTTGCATGACAGAGAGAGTAAGTGTGTGTGTGTGCATGACAGAGAGAGTAAGTTGGTGTGTGTGCTGTGCATGACAGAGAGAGAGAGAAAGTGTCAGTGAGTGTGTTTGTGACAGAGAGAGAGAGAGTAACAGAGATCCAGCTAGAATGTAGTAGTCATTCAATTTATTTTATAGGCATGGCTGGAAATTTCCATTTTACACTAGTCCAATGTTTATAAAAAATTGCAGAGACAGGACACATACACACACACACAAATATACAGTGATACTCTGATACACACACTCATACTCATACACACACACACTCACTCATACACACAGATATACACTGAAACACACACACACACTCATACCCACACACTCACTCATACACACACAGATATACACTGATACACACACATATATACACTGATACACGCATACACACACACACAGATATACATTGATACACACACAGATATACACTGATACACACGCATACACACACAGATATACATTGATACACACACAGATATACACTGATACACACACGCATACGCACACACACTCATACCCACACACACTTACTCATACACACACACAGATATACACTGATACACACACAGATATACACTGATACACGCATACACACACACACAGATATACATTGATACACACACAGATATACACTGATACACACACATATATACACTGATACACACGCATACACACACACACAGATATACACTGATACACACACATATATACACTGATACACACGCATACACACACACACACACAGATATACATTGATACACACACAGATATACACTGATACACACACGCATACGCACACACACTCATACCCACACACACTTACTCATACACACACACAGATATACACTGATACACACACAGATATACACTGATACACACGCATACACACACACATAGATATACACTGATACACACGCATACACACACTCACTCATACACACACAGAGAGCCAGAAGGTGAAGGAAGTTAATGAAAACAGCTCTTTTACTTTTTTTAAATCCAGTAGCTGTCAATGAGTGTCCACGCCAAGATACTATGGTGATAGAGAGAGTCTGTGACATTGTGTCTGGGCACTCTGTGTCAGTTACTGAATTTAAAAAAAGTAAAACAGCTGTTCTCATTATTGAGAATATGAGGTAGGATGTTCCTTGGAAGTTCATAAGTTAGTGAAAGAGTTCAGTCATTTAACTCCTTACTTATTTCACACATTAGTAATATGATAAAAAAAAAACAAAGTGTGATTGACTGGACCTGACAACCTCAGAACTATGATCTTATTTTTAGGTAGAGGGTGAATGGAGGCTTCAGAGCATTTGGCATATGATTCAGGTGCCCATTAGTGCACAGTTCAGAGGTTCCTGATCTGTGCACTGATTGGCATCTCAATGCCAAATGCTCTGAAGTCTACAAGGGTATAATTTGATCACATTTTGGAACTACTTCAAATGTCCTGCATTCAATAAATATATACTTGTATATGTATTTATTTATGCAGAACACATTTTATTTAGAAAAAAGGTATATGATACATTTTGATATGTGTGCTAAACTTAATATAAATAAAATGTGCTGCATAATAAATATATTGGGGGGGGGACATTTTTCAGATTGAAAGGGGGACAAAATAAATCATGAAAGTAAATTTTTATTTTTGTGTTTTATTAAGCATTGCATGCATGCTGCTGTGCCACTAGAAGAACTGTTCAAGGCTAGAAGATTTAGAACTGTTTGTTTTTTGGAATGCCCCTTTAAAACATATATTTTGCCTAATGCCTATATATATATATAGTTAGTTATTATTTACAGTGTTTATGGTGAGATGGATTAGGAATATAGTTTTGCTAATTTAAACATTTCTTTTCATAGCCTCACTGTCCTAAATCAGTTGCAGATTGATTTCTAACGATTAACAGGGGCCATTGCTGGGCACAGTTTGTTGGGTCCTGGTGTACAAATTTCAAAAAGTAAGGGAGATCTATTTATGTTTGCAATGCAACCCAACTCATACAAAAATGTCCTTTTTTTTTAACCTTTTTAAGCTTAAGCCTATAAGTGTGGGTGACTGACTGGGAGGCAGACGGCAGTTCATCCTTTAAGGCTAGCTTGGATATTTCAATGGCCCTCTCCGGCAGCATTCAGCTCCTTCACTTACCTTTGTCGTTGTCGTTGTCGTCGTCGCATCGGGCTGCCTGACTCAAATCCACACCGGCCGCATCAACCTGACCACCAATGCGGCTGCGCAACAATTTCCCGCCCGGCAACTCAGCCTAGAGACTCAGACATACTGATGCCTGATTGGCTGAGCGGCCGGGCAGGCAGGGCTCAGGGCTCCCGAGGCTAGCCTCCGGTGGGAGCAGTTATGGGCTGCATTAGAGACTGCTGCATTAGTTTTTATTCCCCACTGGGTGGCAGTCTTTAAAGCAGCCCATAACATAATTACATTCATATTGCGCAATGGAAGGACAGCTGGCCTCATACCTTCTTGCGCAATATGAATGCAATGTAGTAAGTAAAGTTAAATTAAATAAACAATAAAAAGCATAATTTGGTGGAGGGGTGGGGGGGTAGGGGGGGTCACCTTTCATATGTAAAAAAAAAAAAAAAAAGAAGAAAAAAAAACAACATTTTTTTTTTTTTTTTTTTAATGAAAAAATAGATGTAATTCCCACATTGGCCAGGGGAGGCGCTGCCTCCCCTGCCTCTAATGAATGCACGTCACTGGTATCATTCCCCTATTAGCTCGGCCCTCCCTTCTATGGGCTCTGCTTTTATAATTGGACCCTGGCACAACCTGCTAGAATGCATAGGAAAACACTAACTAACCCATTAGGGTCCAAGTTATGATAGCCTTCCAACATGCAGAATCCTAGGGGAGAGAAAAATAACAAACATGGTCTTACAAAAAATCTGGGTGACTGCCTATGCCCCAGCCGTGGGCTCTAGAGCAACTCTAAGGCTGCTCAAACTTAGTGCCCTCCACAATAACAGCATTACTCCAACAATCCTGTAGAAAAATATTGGGAAGGGAGGGAGAATGCAGCAGAACCAGGCCAGAAAGCTACAAAAATGATAAAAGTAAGCAGAAACCCCTCCCATAACACAAAAACATTGTTGCCAAACACACATGTAATCACTGCCTTACACAAATGAGTTAACCCTTAAGGTGCTTCAGTCCTATGGATATCAACTCTAACATTGTAATATGTTAGCATTTGGGTATGATAAGAACAGTTCATTTACTTTGACTATCATTTTTGTAAGGTATTTGTTTATAACCGGCTTAAAAGTTACTTATTGTGATTTTAACATGTATTACAAAATATGCTTCTAATAAATGTTAGTACTGTTCCTTTGACAGCTTTTACTGTGCACAGAACAAATACCCACATGCCAATTACACCTGAATTTAAAAAGCGCACCTGCTCAATGAGTAGGGTGACCATATCGCCGCTTTAAAAAGGGACACATATGAAAAATGCATATGTCAGGGCTGTTTTCAGGGCTGTTTAAAGAAATGTTTTGTATAAGAACCCTGACATATGTATTTTTTATATGTGTCCCTTTTTAAAGCGGCAATATGGTCACCCTATCAATGAGCCAAAGGGGGCATGTATTCATCAGCAATGATTCAACACAATACATGCTCTCTGAGCCAGAGGTGGCATGTAATCATCAGCAATGATTCAACACAATACATGCTCTCTGAGCAGGAGTTATATTTAAACACAGATGTTCGAAGCATATATACATATGCCAAAAGGAAAGTATAAGCTATAACACAAAATGTCATTACTATTACTAGAAACATTTGTTTGTTAATACCTGTTAAATGCTTCTCTGTAAAATTGAAATGCATTTATACTTTTTTAATTTTGAGTTCTGTGCCCCTTTAAATGAAACTGCCGTGCTTGGTTATTTTAATTATTTTTTAAGAGCATTTCAGGCTACCCAATTTCCTTTTCTTTAGGGATTTAATCATAAACTTTCACAGCCTTTTAGACTCTGCCTGTCTATAGTTTAACGCAGTGCAAAATTAAATGACCAAGATAAAATAATTTAGCTCTAAGTTGTCAGCATTAATCATTAAAAAAACAATTGATTACATTTTTACTATTTGAATTTAAATGTATTATGCCTAAAACAGGGGCTCAAATTACATTTTTTTAAAAAGCTGTTTTGTAAATGTCTGTGTGTTTTGTACAGTGCTACAATAAAATTATATTTGTGTGCATATAAGAGAACCTGGAGACTGTATTTGATTCATTTAAGAATTTTTCTCTGATAATTTCTGTGAGCCAGCTCAAGACGGTAAGAGGGAGAATATTAAAGAAATTCAATAGAATTAATAGGAAGCTGAACAAATCTGGTCTAAAAAATGTATATAAATATGCAACTGCTTTCTATACAATATTCATTTACATAACATTTATATAATATATATATATATATGTAGTTTGTGTGTGTGTATGTATATATATATATATATATATATATATATATATATAAACTCAAACATTAGACTTTTATCTTTACTTAAAATAATCCTTATATTTAGTCATTGAGACTTTTTATTAATCCAGACTTGCCTTTTGTCTGCTTTCTCAAAATGGAACGTGTGAGATTACTACAAAGGAAGTTAGAGATGAGAATAATGAGTGTGTCCCTTCAGAATAAGTGAGTCTTGACATGTTTCTAGCAACAGAGCCAAAACAGTAGTAAAACAGTATTTTGTTGGACAATGAAAATGACATTAAAGTATTCCATGTACTCTTTTGTGCCCATTTCCAAGATTTGGACATTTAGACTGCTTTATGTCAGAGCCAATAAATGTTTATATATGGTTAATGTCACAAAAATACAATTTCATAATAACTTTGACCTGAGATTGCTTTTAAGGTCATAACAAATGGTTTACTGAATTCTGCCTTGTTTATGATTCCTTAATAAAATAAAAAGTATATAAAAACAGAAATAAAAACAATGGTTTAATATTAGCTTATGTTTAAGGGCATATGGAGCTTTTTTACCTTGAAAACAATCTCCAAGTTTTAGTCTGATCCTGTGACCATTTTGCTGTTATTAGCTGGACTATATGAAGGCAAAGCTTAAAAAAACAACTTCAATGAGTGTTCAGCAAATGTCACCAAGATTCTCTCCTTAGAGCAGGACTGTGGTAAATCACAGCTCTGATACTAGTGTCATTATTCTCAATAGATTCTGTTCTGAAACATGAGAGTACTTTATAGCACGATGATCCTGGCTCCTCTTCACTAGAGCAGCAGTCGGGCAAGCTGACCCTTATAATAACGCAAATCTAGCCTTATTAGGTATCTTTAATATGAGAAGGAAGTAAGAATGGAGAAGTTATATGTATGTTTCATGCTTAAAAGAAAGGGCAGAATATAAATCAAAAATTGTGTTTTTTATGAAAACTATGCTAGTTTTTAAAGTTTATAAAATTATTATTTCACACCTCCTCAGCAATTTAGAAGGAAGTATGGGGATGGTTATATATGGGATCTGTTAGCTTAATTTCATAGAGTATTCTGCCCTAGCCCATTGCTTTATAGTGAATACTATATCAGTGCATTTTGGCATTTTTCACACATCTAAGGTTTCGGTCATGAGTACTGCACATATGGGGAGTACTCAAGGCCTATGTAACAAAGCATAATGTAACAAAGGAATGTAAAACCGCACCAAACCTCAATCTCTTCTCCAAGGAGCAGACATGGGATGCCAGATCCTCAATGACATCAAAGAACAAAACAGTTCAGCCAGGGAATATATCTAAAAGAATCTTTATTTGTCCATAGGCGCACAAATGTGTGTATCAATCGGTATAACTCGGCATACACTCCAAATAATGTGTGCACAGGGTACTCACAATTTAGCACAGCACACCAGTGTGGAAGCCCGCTTCCACAAGCACACTGTATGCACAAGCACACAGTGTATGCCGAGTTATACCGATTGATACACACATTTGTGCGCCTCTCTTCTTTTTCTCATCTTCTCAGCAAACACGTTTCCCTTTCTGGGATCGGCGTGGAGAGTGCATTCGTGGGAAAGTTTTCCTAGCCTTGGGACCGATTTGGATTCACAGGACCTCAAGGAATCTACATTTAAGATCTTGCCAACCACATATGGACATTGAATCTAACGCCATTTAATGAGGTTCCCCTTTCCATTATTAATAATTGTTACTGTACAATTGTTTGGTCTTATAGCAGCGTTTATACAAAACACTATTGTTATGAGTATATGTTGCTAATTTTTTATTATATTTCATATGTTGTGCATAGTGAGCGCCCTCTGGTGACCCAGGTCATTTATTTATTTGTCCATAGTCTTTTTGTTTAGGACCCCTATGGACAAATAAAGGTCTTTCTATACATATTCCTTGGCTGGATTGCTTTGTTCTGTGTTATGAAGCCTGTAGTGTAATACTTTTGGCTCAGAATAGAACAAGCTCACACACACAGTAGGCCAGCTTTAGCAGTGTGCAACATTTGCAGGGACATAGGAGCACAACGTTATCATTGATGGTTTCAAGGGGGAGCAATGAACCCCATTAATTACTGTACCACCCCCAAATCTCAAAGGGGCCAGCTGCTCTGAATTACAAAGGCAGTGCCTTTTTTAAAATGTATCCAGTGTTCTCTGAAGATCAATGCCTTCTTTTAGCACCCCAAATTGTATGTTTGTTAAACCCTTCAATACTCCATACTGGGGATAGCACCACTTGCCATAATGACACAGTGCTGAAACTCAGGAGAAACTGTCTGGCAGTTGTTGTGGGTTGAAACAATACAGTGGCAACCAGTGCCTGTCTTTCTACCACCTAGTATGTAGGGCAGTATTGCCTTTGGTGATTCCCCCTCTAACACTAATGTGTCATTACATATAAATGCCTGGCTGCTATATAGTATGGCAGCTGGAACCAGTGCTTATTCATCTATTTAAAGGCTTACTTGTGGTGCTATGATGCATCATATATCAGTAAGAGAAATCAGCATCATCATTTTTAGCATAACATGGGCCTAAATGGTACATGTTATCTAGGGATTACTAGGGATTATTCATGCATGTGAGCTGAGATCTAATTTAGGTTTAGAGTTGACAGCCTGATCTGCATGTGCTACTAGCACAAAATATTTAAAACATTGACTGTCTCCAACATTTTACTTTATGTCCAATGTGGCTGGTTGTTTAGTTTTTTTTCCCCTTTTATATCAATTGGCTGGTACACCTTGCTCTACTGACTAAAATGGAGAATTTTCTAGCTTCTCCACTAAAGCTGGAATGTTATATATTTTATATATAGATATATTGTGGGACCTTGCTCTGCATTTTTTTAAATGGGGGATGTGGAATGGCTTCTTATTGACTGCACTTTTATGTTGTGAATATAGACATTATATGGTAATGGCAAAGTATTTACCCTCTCCGTTTAATGACAGTAGGAATCAGTAAGCTTGCAGTCATTATCAGTTACACATTGTTAAAACACAACTTAGAGAATGACATGGGCTGCTGAATTTTTATACTTAATTGGTCAGCCCCAGAGATTGTTGGTTATATAGATATATTAATATACCAGCAATATATACAAATGTAATATTTTCACTTTTCTAGACTATGTCAAGATGAACCTAACCTGAAGATTACAATAAATCAGCTACATAAATATTTCTGTATGTAGCCAGCCTTTATTAAGGGTTTTTTTGTTTGTTTTTTTTACAAAATAAATAGTTGTTAATAAACTTTAAACAGATATATAATATTGTTTGCAATGTTATATCTCCATTTTACGTTTTATATATTTTTACATTGTTGCTTAAATTGTTATCTTTTTTTTTAATGCTGTTGGTTTTCTAGAGTGTGTAATGATTCTGCAGAAACTTTGTAAAGAAAATTTGATTACATTTAGGGAAAACCACAAATATTCAGTTGGCTAATTTAAATGCATATGTAATGTATCAATATATCTTTGATGTCATTGTTTTATGAAGTTGTGATTAATATTGTTTAGACTGAATGGAAAGTGACATGTGGCTATGGTGCATTTCTGGATTCTGGGATTTATTATACAAGAACTGAGACACATAAATCAGCAGGTGTTGGGCATTGTCAGCTTTCATGCCTACAAGACATAGTTAGTGCTACTGTCACTGAGTGCAGATTATAGATGGCTACTATATTAGCCTAAGGTTTATATACATCTACATAAGGTTAATCAGCTTGAACATATACAGGGATAGCTCTTAAGAGCCATGTTTTTGTTGTCTTTTCCTGATCATAAATCTGAAATCCTGTGGTCCTGTATGAAGTTCTTTTTGTCCCAAATGTCTCTCTGCTTACATGTCAGTGTATGAGGTATTCAGCTAAAGAGTGTCAGTGTTTCACTGGTTTAAGTCAGAGAAACCTTACTGCTCTGTGACTGCCACTGTAAAGATTGTACTGCAGCTTGTTACTAGAGTCGTTATGTGCCACATGCCAGTTGGTGAACATAGCCATAACTGGGACTTTGTTCTGCCATCGTCTACGCAACAGCTTGCAGCTGTATCCCAGAGCCTGGACTCTTACATAAAGATATAACTTAAAGGGACATGAAACCCAATTTTTTTTCTTTCATGATTCTGGTAAAGCATGCAATTTTTTATAACTTTCCAATGTAATTCTATCAAATTTATTTAGTTTTGTTGTAACTTTTGTTGAAAAGTATACCTAGGTAGGTGCAGAAGCTGCTGAATGGTCGCTGATTGATGGCTATATATATATTTATATATATATATGCCTCTTGTCACTGGCTTTCAGCTAACTCCCTGCAGTGCATTGCTTCTTGTTCAACAAAGGATACCGAGAGAATGAAGCAAATTAGATAAAATAAGTAAATTGGAAAGTTCTTTAACATTGTATGATCTACCTGAATCATGCACGAAAACATTGGGGTTTTATGTACCTTTAAGAAGCATAAACGAGATAAGCTATTAATGATTATACTAGTAAGGGTTAAAGCCTTGCAGAAAGGTGAAACCATGATTTATAGTTCCCTCATAATCTTTTGTTTCTATACAACAGGCACAATATTAACAGGCCGTGTGGTGTTGTGTGTGTAATCTGATACTCATATATTTCCTCTGGTTTATATAGCTAAAGCACATTTGTGAAATTCTGCAATATACCCAATTGTCTCTTATTTTTTTAACATTTTAAATCAATAATATTTACCTGTTGGAGCTAAGGTACATAGAGAAATGTGATTAGGCCTCGCTAAATGCCAACAGCATACACTGTTGGCATTTAACATTGCACAAGCATTTCTTGTGAAATGCTTGTGCAATGCTGCTCCCTGCTCATTCTTGGCCAATTGATGGGGCGTCGATGCAGAATCCGCCGCTTGTTAAATCGACCGCATATATAATTATTTTTGATGTGCAGAATGCCATCATATAAAATTTACACAAAGGTTGAAATCTGAGAGAGGAGTATATGGCTCCAGTTTACAGTGGGCTCCTTAAGTCACGTGCCTTTATAACAAAAAAGAGAACGTTTTAACCTCCTGTCTATTCCTCCTAGAGAGATTTATTTTGTAGCATATTTTGGTCAGAACATTTAAGCTTCCCTGTCACTTTCAAAGCTAAGGGGAGTAAAAAAAATGGCAGATTGTACCAATAATATATACCGTATATGTTCTTACTGTGTGAAAAAAATCTCTTATGAAATATGGGCTGGGACTTTTCTTTTTAATCTCATATACTTAACCATTTCGGGAATACAACAATGTGTGGCTTATATTGCACTAGCTACATACTGCAAAGCAATGGGAAAACATAATAGCTCAGCACAATCCAATGCATAACATACACATGTGACTATAAGGCCCCAAAGAGGGCCACCTTAAAGGGACGGTCAAGTCCAAAAAAGACTATCATGATTTAAATAGGGGATGTAATTTTAAACTACTTTCCAATTTACTTTTATCACCAGTTTTGCTTTGTTCTCTTTGTATTCTTAGTTGAAAGCTAATTCTAGGAGGTTCATTTGCTAATTTCTTAGATATTGAAGACTGCCTCTAATCTGAATGCATTTTGACCACTAGAGGGCATTAGTTCATGTGTTTCATATAGATAACATTGAGCTCATACATGTGAAGTTACCCTGGAGCCAGCACTGATTGGCTAAAATGCATGTCTGTCAAAAGAACTGAACTAAGGGGGCAGTTTGCAGAGGCTTAGATACAAGGTAATCACAGAGGTAAAAATTATATTTCTTTAACAGTGTTGGTTATGCAAAACGGGGAAATGGGTAATAAAGGGATTATCTTTCTTTTTAAACAACAAAAATTCTGGTGTTGTCTGTCCCTTTAAATCAGCATGGATATGTTGTGCCAAAAACATTTGTGTTCACATTTTGCTGATCAAGAGCCCATGTTAGAACTCCTTAAGGATTTATGGGTAGAAATATTCAAATGAGCTCAGATTCCAAGCGGAACACACAAATATTAAAGGGACAGTCTACCCCAGAATTTGTATTGTTTAAAAAGATAGATAATTCATTTATTACCCATTCTCCAGTTATGCATAACCAACACTGTAATATTTATATATTTTTACCTCTGTGGTTACCTTATATATTAGCCTCTGCAGACTGCCTCTTTATTTCAGTTATTTTGACATAATTGCATTTTGGCCAATCAGTGCCCTCTCATAAGTGCCCTATCTGAATCATGAAAGTTTAATTTTGACTAGACTGTCCCTTTAATGCTATTGTGCAATAAAATTGCTCAAGAATAATCAATAGTGCTTCTATTTTTGCTCTCATATTACAAATAAAGTTATTTTTTAATGCTTGAATGGCAGTCTATAGAGATGTGCATTCAGGATTTGGATGAATGCAAAATATGCCAAATATATTACTTGATAAAACCTATGAAAAATGAATGATTGCTTTACAAAATGTATTGGTTCATTCATTTATATTGTTTGGCGCCAAAAAAGCTGCAGGAATAATGGGAAGGGATTATATTGCTTGGTTAATAAGCTCTTTTGTTTGTATTGATGTACACGAGGCATTACTATTCATTTGTCCATTTCCTGTCGAATCCTGCTATAGTATTACTAATGACTGATGTTAGGGACAACTGGTCAGGCACTAAATGTTTCATTTTAGTCATACAGGAGTTGTATGGTCTTTTAACATTGAAAGATAGGTTATTTTCATTGTTTTAATTGACGCTTAGATACAAGGTAATCACAGAGGTAAAAAGCATATCAATATAACTGTGTTGGTTGTGCAAAACTTGGGAATAAGTAATTAAGAGATTATATTTTTAAACAGTAAAAATTGTAGAGTAGACTCTCCCTTTAAGCATAAAACCATACACACACATACAGTATATATCTATGCACAGACATACGCCTATCACTCCTTCCCAGTCCTGCTCCTTATGATACACAATATACCTTTAATTCTGCTATAGAACCTTTTTTTTATTAAACATTTGCTTCCTAAGTATTAAGCCTAAATATAACCTTAAATAATTTATTTACGTTATTTGATTATTCAAACTAACAAGCGATAATTATTTACTTCAGGGGCTCCATGTACGAAGCAGTGAGAGCTGCTCTGGAGCCCTTCTGGTGCAGGTTAGCATATGAGAGCCTGCTTCCCGCAGGGTCATGAGGTGATGAAGAGAAATCACTGATAGCTTGCTCGCTCTCTGTGATTGACAGTCTCTTCACTCGCACGATTGATTGCACTAATGAAGGGGCGGGATTTCCACACTCATCAGTGTGTGTAATGATACATACAGGCCAGCGGATTACAGATGCAGCGAAGGCAGACGGACAGCTTTGCAAGTTGAGAAGCTTGCAAATTGAGAAGCCCGCCTTTTAATACATGGGGCCCCAGGTCTAAAAAATCACTACATTTTAAACCTGCACTTTACTCAGCACTTGTAATATGAGCAGGATCAGCACACTGATAGTGCTGTCTGCTCTTTTCATTAAAAGTATAGGGCGCACTAAAAAAAAATTTCCCGTGTTAAAGGGACAGTCTAGTCAAAATTAAACTTTCATTATTCAGAAAGGCCATGCAATTTTAAACAACTTTCCAATTTACTTTTATTATCAAATTTGCTTTGTTCTCTTGATATTCTTTATTAAAAGCTAAACCTAGCTCATTTTAAGCATTTAAGGCTGCCTTATTTTAGTGCATTTTGACAGTTTTCACAGCTAGACAGTACTAGTTCATGTGTTCCATATAGGTAACATTGTGCTAACCTCCATGGAGTTATTTATGAGTCAGCGCTGATTGGCTAAAATGCCAGTCTGTCAAAAGAACTGAGATAAGGGAACAGTCTGCAGAGACTTAGGTACAAGGTAATCACAGAAGTAAAAAGTATATTAATGCAATAGTGTTGGTTATGCAAAATTGGGGAATGAGTAATAAAGGGATTATCTATCTTTTTAAACAATAAAAATCCTGGAGTAGACTGTCCCTTTAACAGGCTTTGATAAAATATTGTAACCATACACTAAATACCAGATTGTGTGTTATTCTTTGTGCAAGGCTGAGCACAAGATAACGCACTATAGATTGTGCTCTAGCCCATTATGGGCCAGATTACAAGATTATGCTCGTCAGGTTTACCGCTCATATTACGAGTTGAAAGTAATTGCGATCGCTTGAGCTCAATCGCGATTTACGCTAGAATTTACCATGACTTCAGAGCTCTGGTTAACTATTTCTTGAAACTAAAATGTGTCACAAAACATATCAAAATACGGGGCGGAGCCGGCCAGCGACTAAAATGCCTGCTTGAATTGAGAGCTCCGAATCCTGGCAAAAAGAAGCAGCGGGACCTCACCAAAACAGTAGCACTGGTAATGGAACATAACAGCATCCAACCGATGTGAGCCTAATGAACCCATCTTAAGCAGAAAGGCAGGTGCGGGGATCACTTGTGCTCACTCCACGGGGGCATGGATGGAGTTGGAGGGCTCAGGTAAAATTAGTACAGCGCCGCTCTCGGATCCTGCATGAGCTGATCTGTGTCCCCAATGCCACACAATAACCCCCTATAAGAAAAAGAGGGATTTTTACACAAGCAGACCCCATACTTCGTAGTAGGAGGCCCAAAATCAAGCTGCACACCCTCCGACCTGATCCCTGGGAGCAGGGTGCTCATGACCTAGAAATACTATAAAGCCCACATAAAACTTAAAAGAGAGGCAGCGTAACAATTAACTAGGCTCAAAAGTGAAAATATACGTAACAAAACTAGCCCACGTGTCTGAGAGATAAGTCCGGTGGGCTCACAACGACCTCGGTTAAACACTGCAGCGCAACAGTTATATAATCCTTTGAGGCCCACACTTCCGTTTGTATTAGACCAACACATGGGCCTCTGTAATTGAAGACGGCAGGCAGCTAGCTTTCTCAAACACAGGTCTCTCATTATTAGCCAGCCCTACAGACATAAGGCCTAGCTGAAGATCGCAAGCCTTGCAATCCTTAATGCAACCAAAATCAAACGGCCTAAGACACGCACTGGTGGTTACGGTGTTGGAAGGTTAGGCCACAATCTGCAAGAGTGCACCCATATCCTACAGAGGGTGCACCTTAAGGGACCCTTTTATTTTTACAGAAACAAAGACATTGTTAAAAGGTCTAATCCTACAATATCTGGCAAATTCTTTGCTGGACTCACCTTCTATATTAACTAGCCTATCCAACGGCTTTACAGCTTTATCCAAATGGCCTCAAGGAGAACCCCTAGGCAAGAAAAGACAACTAAAGGAACCTCTAATGCATCTGGCAAATGAAACAACTTTTTAAGATTTTGGAATCATCTACTGAAGACAGTTTAGAATCGCATAGCCAAGCAATGGAAGACACAAATGTAAAAGCAACCCCGCTTACTCAACAGGACAAAGAACCTTTCACCAAAGCAGACCTGATAAATCTTCCCACTAAAGATGATTTTGCCTTACTACTCATGCAAGTGGGAAAACTCATAAAAGATGGCCTCACTTAGGTCAAAAAGGACATATCTGACTTGGGAGATAGAATCATATACTTAGAAAAAGATGCTGATCAAGTAAGTAAAGATCTGGACTCTCACAACCGCACCCTTGAAACACAAAATCAGATAATGCACCAGATGCAATTACATCTTGAAGATCTGGATAACTGAGGAAGGCGTAACAATGCTAGAATCAGAGGGGTGCCAGACAGTAGCTCCAAACCAACTTACCTCTTACCTGCAGCAGCTGTTCTGCTCTCTTTTACAGACAGAAAGAACCTCTCCTCTACCTCTAGAAAATGCCCATAGGGCCCTTAGGCCTAAACCTCTTTAGAGTAAGCCACCAAGGGACATTATCCTAAAGTTCTAAGTTTTCAATGACAAGGAAAAACTCATGGAGGCCTCAAGGAAAGGAAAGATCATTACATTTGAAGGAAACACCATCCAAATTTATGCAGACCTGAGCCCATTACGCTGAATAAGAGGAGAGAAGCAAAATTCCTGACCAATCACCTGCAAAACCTCAAGATGCCTTAGAGATGGGGATTCCCCTTCTGTATCAAAGTGCTAAAAGGCACCCAAGTGATTATCTACAGAACGCCATATGACTTGGACTCTTTCTGTAAGCAGCTAGGAATTTCTCAACCACAATTGCCATCCCTCAATTCCTTGCCCACATCAAGAGATTAGTCACCCTCAAATTACTCAAAAACCCCACGACCAGACTGGATCAAAATAAACCAAAAAAGAACCAAGGCAACATCGAAATAGACCTCCCCAGAGGTGGAGCCTCCGTGAGTCAAACACGATTTCAGTATGGACAAAAATCCAAATGTACTCCCTAGACAGTTGCAATTGTTCCATTAGGGATATGTTAATTCTTAGTCATGCCCCCCTGGGGCACCTATATGAGACATTTAACCTAGCCAAGTTAATAGCTAGAATTAATAATGACAATGTTAACATCAACAGTATTTTGTTAGGTATTGCCTATTACTACTAACAAGTACCGCAAAATAACCCTCATCAAAGGGTTCTGCCTGCTAGTGAGATATTAGCTTCCTATTACCTGCTAGATACCCCCCCTTGCCCTTCTTGTTAAATAGCTGCTTATAGTGGCTGCCGGCATTGTTATATTTATGCATTGTTTGTTTATCTTGTTACCATGTTTATTCCTATTTTGTTTTTTGTTATTGCATTGTTTTCTACAGGTTCTCAATATACCACCATCTTTTTACCACTAATTATGAACAGCCAAGAATGGTACACTAACTATACCAAACATCATTCATGTTTCACCCTACAACTCACAATTGCATTGACACAATTCCTCTCAGAAATGCTACCACTTATTACATTAGAACATACCACGCATCCCCCTTCCCACCAGAAATTCCAATGGCCCAACCGACACTTAAATTAGCCACCCAAAACGCAAAAGGGCTAAATTCCCCAACAAAACGATCAGTGGCGCTTAATTGGTTTGCAAAACAAAAAAGTTAAACTGTCTTCGAACAAGTGACACACTTTCTAAAAAGTGCTGAACCCAAATTTACCTCTAAACAATAGCCGGTGGGTTTTTTCAATTCACACACATCAAAGAAGAAAAATGGAGTAGGCATTTTGCTACATAAATCTATCCCTTTTCAAATTCTTCAACAACATTTTGATAACGAAGGTCGTTTTTTTAATCTTGGTCAGGCTTTTTTTTTTTATAAGGTGATTACATTGGCCAATGTCTATGCACCAAATTCGAGCCAGGCCGCTTTTTCAAACGCTTTACTGGGGAATTACTGGTGGTCTCAAAAGGTATTACAATACTGCCCGGAGACTTTAACATAGTTTTGAACCCTGCATTGGACTGTTCACAAGCAAAAAAGCTCACACCCCCAAAGTTCGCTCAAAAATATTGCACAACACTTTAGGTCTGCTACACTTATATACTGTATATATGGCGACTCCAGCATCCAGCACAAAAAAATATACTTTTTTCTCCAACCCCAGACACACCTATTCCAGACATGACCACATTTATATTGACCAAATAGGACTCACTCTGGAACAAGAATCAGACATTGAACCAACACCATGGTCAGACCACGCAATGGCATCCCTTACTATAGATTGGCCGGAGAGGCCAATAACAGACTTCAGCTGGCAATTAGATGACACTCTCTTACTACAGCCATCTATAGTTAAGAAAATACAACTATTCCTACAAGACTATTTTAGGCATAACACAACCCCACAATCCTCCACAACCTTGATATGGGAAGCCCACAAGGCGGTTATTAGAGGCGAATTTATCAAACAAAAAGCTATCCAAACAAAAGCCTACAACACTGAATATACTTGATTACTGAACACCCTACAAAACGCAGAATCCGCACACATGCAGAATCCTAGTGACATCAACTGCAGTGAAACACTTAAGATTGCTAGACTAGAGATGAATAACCTCTTACACAAAGAGGTTCAGAAGAAGGCATTTTACCTCAAAAAGCTTTATTTTGTGGAGGGGAACAGAGCAGGGACACTCTTAGCTAGATCACTAAAAAAAAAAAAAACCTCGCCAATTATATACAATCAATTAAGACACAAGATGTGTCAAACACCTATGATTGTAAGAATATAGCGAACACATTTAGCGACTACTATAGCAAACTGTATAATATTCCTCCCACTGAATATTCCACTAATACACCTCTCATAGACCAATATTTGACTGAAGCTCAACTCCCAACGCTATCCAAGGAAGCATCAGATTCCTTGGACACACCGATCACAACTCAAGAAATTCTGCTTGCAATAGAAGAGATCCCCCACATAAAAGCCCAGGGCCTAACAGTTTAATAAATATTCACTATAAACAATTTAAACAAATCCTGACCCTCCAACTAGCAAACCTTTTTAACTAACTGGACAGCGACGGTCAGTTTTCCAAGCATATACTTGAAGCTCATATTTCAATAATTCCCAAGCTGGGGAAGCCACTGACAGACCCGGGTAGTTACCGCCCAATCTCACTGATTAACAGTGATATAAAAATATTTGCTAAGGTTTTCGCTAGACGAATTAATTCAATATTACCTACTTTTATACATGTAGATCAAGCTGACTTTGTCCCTCTAAGAGAAACCAGAGACAACACCATTAGGGTCAAACACCTGAATATGCGATGACCCACAATTTTCCTGCTCTGGTGTAAACAGGTGCGGAGAAAGCCTTTGATCAACTAAATTGTACCTTTCTTAAACAGACACTTCACAAATTCGGATTTGGAGAGTTAATAATAAAAAGATTCTTCCACTTATATAACAACCCATCAGCTAGGGTTAGAGTTAATGGAGTGCTTTCCGATTGTTTTCCCATCCCGAACGGCACTAGACAGGGATGCCCCTTTCCCCGGCCCTATTCATATTGACCATGGAAGCCCTAGCTGCACATATACAAAACAATACGACTATCAAAGGAATCTCGATGGGCCCAAATGAATACAAACTCGCCATGTTCGCGGACGATATCCTAGTTACTGTAACCACCCCACAAACCTCCATACCGGCACTAGTGCAAGAATTTGCAACTTTCGGTAACCTATAGAACTTCCTTATCAACCAGCAAAAATCAGAAGTTTTAGGTATCTCTTTACCACAAAAGGCAGTTCTTTCCCTTAAAATAGTTTTCCCATATAAAATAAAAACATCCCAGTTACAATACCTAGGGGTTAAGTTAACCCCATCGCATTGCATGCATTGCATGCTTTCATGTACAGATCAACTAGGGAGGGGGGACACAAAAATTGATACATACTACAAGGCAACAGTCCTTCAAAGAATTTATGATTGGCATACCAAAGTTGAAGTGAAATCTTGGGTCTCACTGGACTCACAGATTTTGAGAACACCATCCCCAGGCTACCTTTGTTGGACCCCTAAAACTTGCAGGTCCTTATCCTGCCTTAAATCAGCATTATTCTGACACATATTCAACACTTGGGATCACATAATAGCAAATACTATGGGAATCTCGACAAAGATATCTCTGTTAATGCAAATTTCCCCAAACATTGAATACTTGGGAGGATATGAGCCCATGGGTAAGATAGGCTTAATTTTAGAAGCCCCAGAATCTGTTCATTTCCTTTTTCTAGACTAAGGGAAGTTAAAGCCATGAACCTACCTTCCTTCGCATCGTGGCTCAAATTCTCCCAAATCCACCATTTCCTACACAACACAAACCTCAAACCTGACCTCACCAGATCACACACCCCATTTTAACAACCTTGCATCTCACCCGCTTCTCATAGGGGAGCATTATCTATGACCAGGAGAATCCTGGAGTCTGCTTCCTCCATGGCAACCCCAGTACATGTCACGCAATGAAATAAAGATCTCCACTGCACTGTAGGGGCTCAAGACTGGAAACAAATCTACATAAACACCCAAAAATCCTCTACATCAACATGCCTCTTAGAGCTAAACTTTAAGATTCTGCTGCGATGGTATCTGACCCCAGCCAGAATACACAAGATCTACCCCACATCCTCACCATTATTCTAGAGAGGCTGTAACAAAAAAGGCACCATGATACATATGTGGTGGGAATGCCCCAAAATAACCCCCTTTTGGAAGGAAATAGAACACATTTACAAAGAGCTGCTGGGGGCTGATTTTGCCCTATCACCAAAAGTGGCTCTACTTAGCAAGAGCCCTACGTGTAGATGTAAAATACATACCACACTCCTACAGATAAGGTTAAACAGCGCTAGATTAGTAATTGCCACATACTGGAAATCCCCACAACTCCCTACTAAAGCCCTCTGGATCCAAAAAATGGATAATATCCTCCCTCTAGAACAATACGGGTACTATTGAACTAACAGACTTCCCTTTTACGCCAACATCAAATTCTACTGGGACACCCTTTCTATTAACAACACACGTATTCCTCCTTAGACATGAGACTAAAGAGTAGGGCTCTATGGAATGCAATGAGTAATATAGCTCCCTTTTGATCACTAAACCTGTGGAACACCTGTTTATTTGTTTGTTGGTTTATTTGTTTCTTTATTTGTATCTTAATGATTTCATGGTTTTCTGTGTTTTAACCTCTACAAGTTTTGAATCTAGGCCATGGACTTATACGTAAATGTTACGGTAATGAACAACGAAATGTATCACAATGGCCTGTTTGACACTTTGATATTTTGTAACTGGAAAACTTAAATAAAAATAAATAAAATAAAAAATGCATCAAAATACATTACAAAGTATAGTTACACTCATAATAACACCATCTTATAACAATTATTACAAATAGTATTGCACACAAAAGCCATAAGGGCTCAAAGATATTAGATCTCAGGTGTTAGAATAAAAAGGCATGCAAAGGGCTTTAACACTGAGATACATACATATACATCTCTAAAGATAGATATGTCTATATATGTGTATATATGTATTAACAGACATATAGACACATAAATACATATGTATACCTATATATATATATATATATATATATATATATATATATATATATATATATATATATACAGTAAATACACATAAAATACATATATATATATATACACATAAATACTATATGTATACCTATATATATATATATTTTTGCACGGTGATCCTACAATCAAGTACAAACGTGAACTTTTGGCAATTCTGGATGATGGTTTGGAGGATGGGCACTTTGACATAGATACCTTTGAGTTCTTGTGTGTTGATCACCCTATAGTGCCCATCTTCCACCATCTTCCTAAAATACATAAGTCTTTAACTGATGTTAAAGGACGCCCCATTGTCAGTGGGATCGGCTCTTTAACAGAGCATGTGTCCCAGTGGATGGATGGCATCCTTCAACCGTTTGTACTATCACTATATAGTCATCTTAGTGATACTAAACATGTGATCAAACTGTTGGAACCGATGGAGTGGAATTTTGATTTATACCAATGGGCAACCATTGATGTAGTTTCACTCTATTCCTCAATCCCTCACCAGAAAGGTTTGGAAGCAGTGGCATTTTTTCTTAAAAATTATTCAGATTTTAGTGAAAACTTCCAAGAGTACATTCTGAGAGTTCTGCGTTTCCTGCTCACCCATAACTATTTCAAATTTGAGGGGGAGTTCTATCTCCAGAGGTGTGGGACAGCTATGGGGGCTAAGTTTGCCCCCTCCTATGCCAACCTTTTTATGGGTTGGTGGGAGCTGTCCCACATCTATGGAGATAGTAACTCCTACAGACATATGATCCATTTTTATGGACGGTACATTGATGACCTCCTCCTCATCTGGTGTGGCGGGGACTCAGAATTCTCGGAATTCGTTGACTCTCTGAATAATAACAATGTTGGTATTAAATTTACCTCTGAGTTAAGTAAGAATACCACTAACTTCCTGGATATCACATTGGAGGGTACTGAACAAGGTAGAATCATTAGTAGAATCTATCGTAAGCCCACAGCGGGCAATGCATTGCTACATGCCCACAGCTGTCATCCTCAGCATGTTCCTTTTGCTGTTGCAAAGGGACAATTTGTAAGGGTCAAACGCAATTGCACTTTAGATCACACTTACCAGGAACAATCGTTTGAACTCAGCAATCGATTAAAGAAAAGAGGATATCCTAACCATGTTGTTTATAGAGCTCAACAAGAAGTTCAGAAGCTCAATAGGAACAGCTTAGTCGAGGGACACTTAAAAACATCTCCCAGCACTGACACATCTTTCCAAGGTGTAACCTTTGTCACCGATTACAGTTCGCAATATACTGAAATATGTAAGATAATTAAGAAACATTTTGCATTTCTCTCTGCGGATGACAAATTGGAGACATGTGTCAGAGCTGGCGTAAGATGCTCCTATAGAAGAGCCAAGACTTTGGCTAATGCATTATCTCCTTCATCCTTGCCTGAATTGAACAGACCGACGAGTGCTTGGTTAACCCATAAGGGTCTGTTCAAATGCAGACAGAAATGTCGGGTATGTGAGTACATTTTGGCATCTAACATTTTTAAATCTGAAGTTACGGGTGAAACTTTTCCCATCACTAGTTGCCTGAAATGTACCTCAACTTATGTTGTATATGTACTGACCTGCATTTCCTGTCACCTACAGTATGTAGGTTTAACAACAAATGAAGTAAAGGTACGCATTCGCAACCATTTGTCCACAATTCAAGCAGGAGAAGCTAGTACACCTCTGGTGAAACACTTTTCACGATGCCACAATAAGGACATTAAAAGTCTTAGATGGCAGGCTATTGAAAGAGTATGTTGTCCACCTAGAGGAGGTGATCGTGATCGGTTACTACAAAAGAGAGAGATGTATTGGATCTTTAGACTTCAGACCCGAGTACCTTCGGGTCTGAACTCTGAATATGATCTAATTAATTTCTGGAAATAATCATGTGGTCCTCTCATCTCCCTCTCTTGTATTGGCCTGATGTATAGGAATATTATAAATTACAAGAGTAATATTTACACTAAATACTAATATTAATATACAATAATATAGTAAGCCTACCATTTAGGATGAGTCTATAACTCTAACTTTTCCCACTAGAACCATTGCAATTTTAGAATAACTAATATCTTAGATAAAATATTCTCAAAACATATTTGTAAACATTTATAAAATATTCATAAAATCTCCTCAGTTGTCTTTGTAATTCAGAAACCACTTATTCTTAACTCTTTGTATAAATCTGCATCTAGTTAGAATGGCTTTAAGTTATTCTTATAAGCCAAATTTGTGTGATATGTTTCACCAAAATTATGTGGTTACGAATCCCCATTGTGTAATAATGGGCATCATAAATATACCTCATGTTAAATGTGAACACTGGGTTAATAATTCCCATCCTTCTATTTTTCCAGGTAATCTGGTGTAAACTATAATACTTTCATTTTTCTCAAATGGATAACTAGACCATTTGTTATGAATTACTCGCTTTGCATTTAATCAGGGTTTAAAATTAAATTTCTTTAGCAGTTTGCAAAAGTAAAAACAAACCCATATAATGAAATGAAATATAGATATAAAGATATTTCCTCTCTAAGTGTTCACAGTTCACATGGGGTTAAGTATTTATTCCAGCTTAAACTTGCCAATTAAATTTTAACCAATTGGATTTTCCCAGCCACCTTAAATAGGTGAGCAGGGATTTTACCTGTAGCTATGATTACGCCGTGAGCGGCGAAACATGTCAGCAGCAGTTTTTTCACAAGTTTTGTTGGAGTTGTGAGACATGCCGATTTCTGATCATGTATTCATGGATTTTTATTTTTAAACTGAAATAAATCGAGTTTTGGATCTGCAAAAAGTCTCTGCAATTTGTTTCTTATTGCTATATATATATATATATATATATATATATATATATATATATATATATATATATATATACAGTAAGTAAATTGGAGCCCTTTGCAGTTAAGTAGATGAAAACATGTAAAAGCATATTTATGCAATATTAATTTTTAATACAATGTTATACTATATTTGTACTGTAAATATTACACATTCCAATGTTCTGCACATAGCAGCATATGTTCTATGTATTTATAAATAGATATTCATATATATATATATATATATATATATATATCTGTATATATCTATACCTATATATAATTATTTAAATATATATAGGTATAGATATATAGTGTACAAAAATACCTTGATATATATATAGAAATATGTATTTATGAATAAATATGTATTTATTATGAATAAATAGAACATATTCTTGTTTGTGAAGAACATTGGAATGTGCATTATTCATATTTTTATTGCGGGTTAGCGCACATGAAAATATGCGATCAGTTTTGCACGAGAGTGGTGTGTTTTTTTCCACTTTTTTTTCTCAGTTGACTTCTATGGAGGAATACGCCTTTTTGCGCTCATTGGGTTAGAGCGAGAGTGAAAACAGTTTATTTTCAACTCTTAATACGAGTGCAAGCCGATGAGCACAAAAAGCTTACTTCTAGCACAACTAACACTCGAACGGGAGCGTTCATTAGCGCTCCACTTATAATCTGGCCCCATGTATCCACTCTTTAATTCCAATATAATTTCCTATACAAAGCTAATATAGCTTATCTATAACATTGGTGATTACCTTTAGTGAATTAAATCTGTAATATTAGACAGGGAAAAGGAAGGGCTTTGCAGTATGTATTGAAATACCAAATGTAAAAAGTATAGAATTAAACACATTATACATTTTAGTCATTACCTAGAAAGGGAACACGTGTACCATTATTTCCGTGATGTAAATGTAGGCAAGCAATAAAAGAAAACCGCACAGAAGCACAGCAAGATATTTTGTTCTATAGGGAGGGGTATTTATTTGAGTGATTGTTTCTTTTCTGTGAATAAAATAAGTCAGGTACAAGTCTTTTATCTAACGCCAAACTATTCTAAGGTAACAACTATAATAGAGACACTTTTGTTACATTGATTACACATTTCACAGTAAATACATGTCACAATTCATTGTATTTCATTTAATATTCTTGTCTCATTTTCAAACATTTTTTCAATAATGTGGGTGCAGTTTAACAGCACATTGTAGTTAAATATGCGTGTGGATACAAGTCACTTTATTTACGCCTGATATATTGGTGTTAAAAGCAAGTAAAATTTTCCATAGAAAAAAAGGCAAATTAATCTACTGAAAGTCTTAGAAAACCTTGGTCTTGAGATGATCTGAACATGACAAAATGTAGGGAAATTTCAATATATGGTCTTATTTGTTAGAGTATGTTATTTTTCTATTACTGTTCCTGGCTGCCTATATATTTACCCCCACAAAAAGTTTAAACACATAGCTAAAGTCCCACTTGAGAGCTGTAATACACTGTGAGCAATTAACAAACTGTGATTGGCAGCCATATTATGCTCAGCAGCTGTATGGGTTGCAACTCCCAAACATTACTTTAGCTTGAGATTAAACACAAAGGCCTAAACTATGAGTCCTTATCAGTTGACCAGAGCCTGATAATTAGCACTAGCCTTTGTGCAATTATATAGTTACCAACAATCCCTGATTTCCTGGGACAGTCCCTGGATTCTGTTGTACATCACTGGATATTTTTTTTTTGTCCCTGGAAATGTCACCTCCAGGATATTTTGAGGGCTCCTCGGCTGTGCTTGGTCATATGTGACACACATTAATGGGGATGAGCTGTTGGTGAGGCTGTGCATGCAGCAAGTACTCTGCTTGATCACTCAGAGCTGGTGTAATGCTCGTGGGATATTCCTCTATCAGACCAAACTTGTCCAGTAGTCTTCTTATCCCGGAGTCAAATGGAATGATAGGAAATATCCCAGAAAGAGAGAGTTTATGAAATGAGGTATTTTCTAGTCAGCTTTTTGCAGCTATGCTGCATCACTTTCAGGTGTTTCAACATTTGGGTATCATGTCCCTTTAACTAACACAGCAGTATTGGAATATTAACTATAAGTGTGGACTTTAACAGACAAAAACATCTATTTCAAATGACAAATAAAGGTAAAGACACTATTTAATTTAATATACTCTAGCAGGTAAAATTGACCATGGTAAAGACCTTCAATAATGGGGAGAACATTTTACATAATAGCAATCTTTGTGCACAAGCATCCTGTATATTTTGGTCACAGTTTGAGAGTTCTTAATTGGTGTCCTAAGACCAAATAGCCAGCTAGACTCTGCCCCTGGTCTGATATGGATTCTCTTTTCAGGTTGCCACACTCTGTCCCTAAAAAACTCTAAATCAGGCCTTAGCCTCCCAGTCACTAAAATCTCTCTTTAGTGCACTAAAAAAAAAAGTTCTATATTTTTTTAGTATGTATTATTGTTTTGGATGCATTTTAAAAGAATATTTAACAGACCTCATCAACTTTGTAATGCTTCGATTAAAAAAAGACTTTTCCTCAGTCACGTGAGAGAACTTTGTTGTTTATCACTCAGATCTGAAAGAAAATGTTAATCCAATGTTTCTTAATTCCAATTAAACTTAACAGGCTAATATTTTAAATAGTTACCTGCTTGGGCTGTTCAGTAGCTAATTGTTGTACCGCTGTCAACTGCACTCAAACTGTGAAATCATTTAAAGTGACATTATTCACAAATTGTAAGCTGCATAAAATGTACCTTCATTTTTTAGAAGAATTTTGCAAGGAATAATGCAAGGAGCATATTATTTTCTATTTTTTTCTTTTTACTGATTTTCCAGTCCTCCAGAACAAAAAACCCTTTCTATCCAATTACAAACTAATATATAGATATTGGGGTATATGTATCATGCTGTGGATGTAGCCTTCTGGCTTCAAAAGTTAAAAAGTTAAGAAGCAGCGGTCATAAGCCTGCTGCTCCGTAACTCATCTGCCACCTCCAAGGTGGTGGACAGCAATCATCCCGATCGTATGCTGTTGGCATTTAGCGAAGTACGTCCGTCAGTTGTTAAATCTACCCCATAGCCTGAGCTCTGTTTGCACATGTGCAGTTAAGGAAAGAAACAGGTGTAGCCTGCTCTCTTCTATTCCCTTAAGGTGGTGTAGCACTGATTCGGCTTAGTTCATTAGTAAAATGTGTGTATTTAAAGGGACATAAAAACCCCAATTTTTGCCCCATTATTCAAATAGAACATACAATTCTAAACAACTTTCCAATGTACTTCTATTATCTAATTTTCTTTGTTTTCTTATATCCTTTGTTGAAAAGCAGGAAGATAAGTTCAGGAGTGTGCACGTCTGCAGCACTATATGGCAGCAGTTTTGCAACAATGTTATACATTAACAAGAGCACTAGATGGCAGCACTATTTCCTGTCATGTAGTGCCCCAGGAATGTGCACGCTACTTATCTAGATATCTCTTCAACAAAAAATACGAGAACAATAAAAGTAAATAGGAAACTTTATTAAAATGATATTCTCTATCTGAATCATGAAAGAGAATTTTAGGGTTTCATGCCCCTTTAAGTAAACACATATATATTCCTTTATAATCTTTATCTAAATATAAATATTTATTTATATACACACAATAATATTAACACATGAACTACATTGTATGCTCCCTGCTATTGCAAAGAATACTTTACCTATTACAATTGTTGATGCAAAACTGATAATCCCGGGGGCGGAGTCAACAGCTGGGGAAGGCAGACGTGTATAAACAGAGCTCCTAGCTTATAAACTAAAAAATTGAATATACTGCAATTTTATAAGAATGGTTATCTGCCCAATTTCTTATATATGTTAAGCTAACCATTTCAAGCTGGAAAGAGCGCTACATAAAGGAGGCATACAGGACTTTATCCCCACAATATTGCCACATGGTGAGCACAACTGTTCCGCATGCTGGGCCTGCTAATCTTTTTTAACAGAGGAACTAACTGACCACACTATACTTTTTCCTGGACCCCCGGACTGTCCTAACTACAATCCTTCCATATAATTGGGGAGTGGACACTTACATATTACCGATTAGTCCCTGAGGCGTAGTATTTACATGGAGGCGGTGGAGGCCTGGGAACTCCGCACTCAGCGGCTCATTGATGCTCACTTTCTCATCCTCAGGACAAACCTTACCTTGCTATTGTCTTCCCTGGGGCAACAATTGTTATCACCTGAGGATTCCTCAGACAGGAAACAAACTGATATAGGGGGAATCAAGCCTATGAGCCTACCTCAGGGGATACGAGAAACTCCTTCAAGCAGCACATGGCAAAGCCATTTTATTCAGCACAGATGGAGGTTGTGCTGTGTGTCTCACTGGAGAGTCCGGAGGCAGCTCAGAAATGGGAGAGAGCTCAGAGATAAGACGCAATCTTTTATTAGGCAGGCGAAGCACTACATTATTGAAGGTCCATTCTACTACCATGAGCTTACAAGGGACTTATTCATATGTCGATACATTTGCTAAAATAATTAACCCAAAACTCTCTGGGAGAAAGTGGAAGAAGTACAATTTTCATATTTATTTTACATAAGGAAGCAAAATAAATAATGAATACATAATGCAATAATGTTTCCTTTTCAAAAATAAAAATTTGTATGCGTTTTTGAAATGCCACATTTTAAATCTGATCTGTTAGGAACTGGATTTGAGAAACACTGATTTAGTCCATTTCCAGCACTGTGAGACCAATTTTACAAATAATTGTATTATAATATTATGTATTTAATTGTATCTATATCTGTATTCCTACAATTTTATATATATAGAAAGAGAGAGAGAGTTTTACATTTTTTAGATTGTGAATGGACATAGCAGACCTGACAAATCTTGCAGCACATTAAAAATGATCTTTAATGCAGCTATCCCTTTATCTAGGAAAGTAAATTACCATGTTTTATACCCAGCATTGCTTTAATGAGGAAGTGTTCATAGACGGTCTTCATGCATTCTATTAATCATAGTGCATATTTCCATAAAAAAAAAATCTTGTCCCCTGGTATAAGCAGAAATGTACCTATTAAATTAATAGACCACTAATGACCTTTTCATTAAAATAGCTTACAGACTATTATTTAGAATTCCTTTTAAATCAATGAATAAGTAAAAAGCCTTGGGAAAAGTATATTTCTCAGTAGTGGAAAATACATTTATTTTAATAGTAAACACACACATACAGTATAACTTAACTCAGTGAAGATCTACACTATATAACAGTCGACTTAGTGCACCTTTGGGTTAGCACTTGAGCGACAGCCTATGTTAGGTATTCAGTGCACCCCCATAGATAAAGCCAAAACCCCTGAATGGAGTTACATGAAATTTGCAATTAACTGAAAACCAAGATTTTTTTAGTGTAATTTGAAAAACTGTTTTCAAATATGTAAAATACTATAAGAGTAAAATTGTTATGTGTGTACATGTGCTTTAGCATTTTTGTATACATGTTCGTTATAAGATATAATATTGATGATTTCTTTATTACAAACAAAATAATGCTGACACATTTTCCATAGTAAAGTCATCATCTGTTTTATTTTACCATTTATATACTTTTTTCATGTAAATAATCAGTTTTGTTTAAGGCTGGATAGTCAGTAAACCAATAAAAAATTATGAAAAAATAGAAGACAGCACTAAGAAATGTTACATAAAACAATGCTTGAATTAACTTAAAAATTACACAAAAGCAAAGAATACACAAAATAAAGTATATGTATATAAAAATACAATTAACCTGTCTTCACTCTTAAAAAGCACCTTAACCCCTTAACGACCGAGGACGTGCAGGGTACGTCCTCAAAAAAAGGCAGTTAACGCCTGAGGACGTACCCTGCACGTCCTCGGTGTGGAAAGCAGCTGGAAGCGATCCTGTTTGCTTCCAGCTGCTTTCCGGTTATTGCAGTGATGCCTCGATATGGAGGCATCCTGCAATAACCTTTTGAAGCCATCCGGTGCAGAGAGAGCCACTCTGTGGCCCTCTCTGCACCGGAGATCGGTGGCTTCCTTCGTTGGTGGGTGGGAGCAGTACCGGGAGGCGGGTGGCGGCCATCGATGGCCCTGGAGATGTGGAGGGGGGCGGGATCGTGGGCGGGGATGCCCGGGGGCGCGCACGGACGTGCGCGCGTGCACGGGAGGGCGGGGGCGGGCGCGTGCACGAGGAGGGAGCGGGTGGGAACCGCTACACTACAGAAAATGGTGTAAAATAAAGAAGGTGTAATCAGTTAAAAAAAGTTAAAAAAAAAAAAAACGATCAATGAGGTGGTGGGGGTTTGTGGGGGGGGGGGTTGGGGAAGCTACACTACAGAAAAAAAAAAACTAAGAAAAAAAAGCCCTTTTTTGTGCAAGCTGGGTACTGGCAGACAGCTGCCAGTACCCAAGATGGCCCCCAATAAGGCAGATGGGGAAGGTTACAGAGCTGTTTTTGGGGGGATCAGAGAGGTTGGAGGCTAAGGGGGGTCCTACACAGCAGAAGAATTTTTTTTTTTTTTTTTTTTAAAACTAAACCCCCCAAAAAGCTTTTATTTTAGTACTGGCAGACTTTCTGCCAGTACTTAAGATGGCGGGGACAATTGTGGGGTGGGGGAGGGAAGGGAGCTGTTTGGGAGGGATCAGGGGGTCTGATGTGTCAGGTGGGAGGCTGATCTCTACACTAAAGCTAAAATTAACCCTGCAAGCTCCCTACAAACTTCCTAATTAACCCCTTCACTGCTAGCCATAATACACGTGTGATGCGCAGCAGCATTTTGCGGCCTTCTAATTACCAGAAAGCAACGCCAAAGTCATATATATCTGCTATTTCTGAACAAAGGGGGTCCCAGAGAAGCATTTACAACCATTTGTGCCATAATTGCACAAGCTGTTTGTAAATAATTTCAGTGAGAAACCTAAAATTGTGAAAAATTTAACGTTTTTTTTTATTTGATCGCATTTGGCGGTGAAATGGTGGCATGAAATATACCAAAATGGGCCTAGATCAATACTTTGGGTTGTCTACTACACTACACTAAAGCTAAAATTAACCATACAAGCTCCCTACAAGCTCCCTAATTAACCCCTGCACTGCTGGGCATAATACACGTGTAGTGCGCAGCGGCATTTAGCGGCCTTCTAATTACCAAAAAGCAATGCCAAAGCCATATATGTCTGCTATTTCTGAACAAAGGGGATCCCAGAGAAGCATTTACAACCATTTGTGCCATAATTGCACAAGCTGTTTGTAAATAATTTCAGTGAGAAACCGAAAGTTTGTGAAAAAAATTGTGAAAAAGTGAACGATTTTTTGTATTTGATCGCATTTGGCGGTGAAATGGTGGCATGAAATATACCAAAATTGGCCTAGATCAATACTTTGGGATGTCTTCTAAAAAAAAATATATACATGTCAATTGATATTCAGGGATTCCTGAAAGATATTAGTGTTCCAATGTAACTAGCGCTAATTTTGAAAAAAAGTAGTTTGGAAATAGCAAAATGCTACTTGGATTTATGGCCCTATATCTTTCAAAAAAAGCAAAGAACATGTAAACATTGGGTATTTCTAAACTCAGGACAAAATTTAGAAACTATTTAGCATGGGTGTTTTTTGGTGGTTGTAGATGTGTAACAGATTTTGGGGGTCAAAGTTAAAAAAAGTGTGTTTTCTTCCATTTTTTCCTCATATTTTATAAAATTTTTTATAGTAAATTATAAGATATGATGAAAATAATGGTATTTTTAGAAAGTTAATTTAATGGCGAGAAAAACGGTATATAATATGTGTGGGTACAGTAAATGAGTAAGAGGGAAATTACAGCTAAACACAAACACCGCAAAAATTTAAAAATAGCCTTGGTCCCAAACGGACAGAAAATGGAAAAGTGCTGTGGTCATTAAGGGGTTAAAGTCTCCTGCTAAGCCACTGCTTGCAACTTAGGTTTTCTCTGTACATCCTGTCACATGACCTGTGTAAAATAGTGATTTCTGCTGGTCTCTGCTGATGAACTGTATAAGAGTGTGCATGTTGTTTCCTAACAATAAATTTAGCAACTATTTAAAAAAAAGTAATTGGCAATCTAACACAATTGGTATTTGTATTTTTTTCATTTATTTTTTTGGCGGTGGTGATTAAAATAAAAGTAACCACCTTGATTGTAGGGTGGTGAATAACAATGACTACAACTTTTTGCATTATAAGAATATGTAAAAGTCAATATGGTAGTCATTACTTTGCACCACCTTATAGAAATGGTATTTGTCATTTTTATTTTTGGCTATTGGGATTATACCACCTCAACTGATAGGTAGTGCATAACAATTACTACTATACACACACATACACACATTTATATAATATTGTAAGATAGAAGACAATAAATATATTTTTAATGTAAAGCTGATAAACAATATTTATTTAATTTATACATGCTTTTTAGGTTAAAGGGTCAGTGAAGTCAAAATAAAAATTTTATCATTCAGATAGAGCACACCATTTTAAACAATGTTCCCCTTCACTTCCACTATCTAAATGTGCACAATCTTTTTATATGCACACTCCTACTGAGCATGTGCAAGATTCACAGGATCTATGTGGGGCATTTTGTGATTGGCTGAAGGCTGTCACATGATGCATTAGGTTGGAAAATTGAGCTAATGTTTACATTTGTAGGAAAAAATCTACTTCTCGTTCGAAATTCAAACAAAGTGCTTTTGCGCTGTCTTTTTATTATACATTTATTGATTATGCTATCCTACTGTGTTTAGTGGTCCTTTGAAGTTCTTTTTCAAATTAGACAAAATAGAAATTTGCCAAATATGGTGCTTGAGTGAACACCTAGGTGCCGATTATCTAAACTCAAGCCAATCCTTGCAGGGGCTGCCCTGGTGGAATTATCTTTAAAAAGGGGCAGTCCCTGCGAGTCGCAAGAGGTCTCCTATAGAAAGTAATGGAGCTTGCTGGAAAGGGCAAAGTCAGCAGTGAGCAGTGGGCGCACTTTAAAAATTAAATCCTGCATCAAAAAAATAAACACATTGCTCTGCTTTTCACGTAGAGCATCTTCCAATTGCACTGATTTTCGGATGCATGTGTTTTTCTATTAGGATATTAAGTATTTTGCATAAACAGTGAGATCTGTAGGGTGGATATGTTTAGATAATTATGCTTAGAATTAGAGAAAATTTCATACACGCCCATGGAATGCTCATAAAATAAATTCTTTCCAAATCAGACAATGTGATTGTCTGGATTTGTTTCCACATTTTGTCTCTCATAGTTGAGGTAGGCCTATGATGAAAATTACAGGCCTCTCTAATCTTCTTAAGTGGGAGAACTTGCACAATTGGTGGCTGACTAAATACTTTTTTGTCCTCCGACACCCGCCTCTGCCAGTATACAGTTTAAGGAAAGTATTTAAAAAAATAAAAAATAAATAAAGCATGAAGCAGAAGGTTGGGCGTAGGTACTACATCAACAGGATATGCTGAGCTAAGTACCCTGTGACCTACCTCGAATAAACTTAATGGGTTAACTCCCTTTAAGGAACAGAATCCAGGAGTTGCCACCTCCAATGCACAAAAAATAAGAGATTGGTATATAATCTTCACAAACCAACATCAACAGGAGACGTTGCGACAAAAATAAGAATACAAAACATAAAGGAATACCTCTCAAAACTGATTTTGCCTAAATTAAATCTGTGGTTATTAATTAAATTAAAATATTTTTATTTTATACTAAATATAATTCTAATTTAGTACTAAATCTCTATGGTAAAACCACTAAACCAATACAAGTAAGTTGTGACACAAACTCTATGAGAGGGTCTCCATTGTTTCCAAACAGTTTATTTGGAATTAATATATGTTAATAATAAGAGAAATATTTACAGGTATATATATACACATCTATTTTACAGCAAATCAATCTAAATATTTAAGACATTCTTTATTTTAAATCTGGGGAACAGACTTCGAATAGTGTGTCTCTCGTGCATAGTTTACCAGACTATTTTACCTGCCCCAAATGCAAGGAATTATCATATCTATAGGGCAATGAAACACCAGACTAAACAGTAGTTAAGGAACTTAGACTTTCTGTAAAGGAGATAACTTTGTATATATAAGGAGCAGAAATCAAGCATTTAAAAAACAAACAAAAAAAAACAAAACATTTGTAGTCCTAAAATATAGACCAAATTGAAAAATGTTGGTGCTTTTAAATCCAAGTAGTGTGTCACACACTCACAATATACCTTGCCATCTACCTCCTGCACCTTCCCCCAACAGGAAGGAATTTACATTAACATATGTATAGGGAAACTACAGTTCTAGGTGTAACACATTCACAGAAATGAATCCTTTGTAAAAAATAAATAAATAAATAAAAATGTGCAAGAAAATTACAATATTTATAAAATGGACATTATATTCCATTTATAAAGGAGCAGAAGTCAATCACTTTAACCTTACTATGGCAGCTATTAAATGCTGGTCCACTCAGCAAACAACCATCTTCTTTGTAAGAAAACAAAGTACTGTAAAGCTTTTGTTTGTAAAAAAAACAAACAAACATTTAGATGGGACCAAGACAACAAGTAAATATCATGTCTCTAAATACAGTACTAAATACAAAAACTTTGCTATAAAACACCAAATCTACCTTTTACTGCAGTTAAATTTAAACATTTTGCAGTAACACACAATTGTATTATTTGCTCTAAAATGAGAAATGTCCTTTGACTGAGGCCCTCCCCCCATGCAACTCTATGCAAATGCAAATTTATACAGACAATTCCACCTGATATATATGCAATATTCTAAAATTAAATCAACATATTTTTTCAATTCCTGCAAAATCAATTGGCATATGGATTTGTCTACAACTTCATGGCCGCCAAAATGTGGTTATTAATTAAATTAAAATATTTTTACTTTATACTAAATATAATTCTAATTTAGTACTAAATCTCCATGGTAAAACCACTAAACCAATACAAGTAAATTGTGACACAAACTCTATGAGAGGGTCTCCATTGTTTCCAAACAGTTTATTTGGAATTAATATATGTTAATAATAAGAGAAATATTTACAGGTATATATACACATCTATTTTACAGCAAAATAGTCTAAATATTTAAGACAGGGCAACTTTACAGCTAGGTCAGTAAGCTATGTCACCACAAAATTCTTCCCAAAAAGAAAAACTAGATGAACCATTCTCCCTTGAAGACCTTCAAAAAGTTATAAAAGACCTCCCATCCCATAAATCACCAGGTCAGATGGATTTTCATACAAATACTATAAAATATATATAGAACAATTAGCAACTCATATGTTGTCATACTTCAATAGCATTAAGAAAAATCACCCCTTTTCAAAACAAGCTCTAGAAGCCCATATAACTAATATTAATACCAATTAAATTACCAGATAATACCTCAAACTACCATCCTATATCTTAACTAAATACAGATATTAAAATTTTCTCTAAAATTCTAGCAAATCGAATTAACACCATCCTACCAGATCTAATTAATCTAGATCAAGTGGGTTTTATACCAGGTCGGGAGGCGAAAGACAACACGGTCAGGGCCTTAAACATAATCTTCAATCCACAAAAAAACAAGATACCATTAATTATCTTATCAACTGATGCAGAAAAGGCCTTTGACCGTGTTGCTTGGGATTATCTTGAAAAGACTTTAGAAGAAATGGGATTTGGCCAAGACATAATATCACGCATTACCTTTTTATATTGTCACCCGAATGCTAAAATTCTTATAAATGGGGTTTTATCCGAATCTTTTCAAATAACAAACGGCACAAGACAGGGATGCCCACTATCTCCTCTACTCTTCACATGTGTGATTGAAACTTTAGCTGAGAGAATTAGATCACATCCAGACATTTTGGGCATACAGATAGGAGAACAACAATATACAATATCTCTTTTTGCCGACGATATCTTATTTACACTAACTAATCCAGAGACTTCTCTCCCTATATTAACCCAAGAATTTAAAAGGTTTCACGCCTACTCAAATTTCCTTAGTAATACCTCCAAATCTGATATTCTAAATGTCACTCTACCAATACCAGAACTAGAACTGGCACGAAAACTGACACCCTTCAAATGGAACTTTAACTCCCTCAAATACCTAGGTTTCCACTTAACAACTTCAAAAGATAAACTAATTCAACTCAATTATGACAAGAAAAAAGATGAAATTATTAAAGATCTCTAGGATTTTATATATACTACAAACCCTACCACTATCTCTACCAGATAAATGCTTCCCTTCATTACAGAAAGCATTTAGTGACTTTACATGGAACAAAAAACATCCCAGAATTAATAAAAAAATTATGTCCATACCTAAATGACAAGGAGCATTAGGCCTTCCAGACCTGGCTAACTACATATACGCTATATTTTTGCAACGTCTAATAGATTGGAACATCCACAACACACATAAAAGATGGGTCTTATTAGAGCATCATATATCCCAATCTACTAACATGATCAGACTCTGCTGGTCACTAACAAAATCACTGCCCCAAATGCATTATGCTAACCCGATTTTCTGTGAACCATATAAAATATGGGACAAAGTCACACTCCACTTCCCACACCTCACATCTAAACCCTCTTACCTCACTGATACATAATGGAGAATTAAACCTAGGTATGCCCACTCTGACACACCACCCACCTTCTCATCTAGCTGACTTCCCATTGTTTTGGGTTATAGAATGGGAACAGAAAAAATCCCAGGAAACTCTTATACAGCAAGGATTCACATGCTTCAATAACTGGTTTACTTATAGACGAGTACATGACTTTATAACAACACACCAACATAATAGAAATATGACCAGACCTCTATCAATGTTTGAACACCTATGTGTAATAGAACCCCCAGTCAGACACACCTTATCTCTTTTATATAAAATTCTGAGCATCCCTCTCCCAGGTCATACGTTGATATACTTTGAAAGATGGGAAACTCAAAACCTCTATTTCTTCAGCAGCACTTGAAATCAACCTAAAGATCTTACACAGATGGTACTTTACTCCTCAAAAACTCCACTGGTTATTTAAAAAACAAACAATAAATGTTGGTGCTGTGGCCACATAGGTAGCGATATGGCACACATGTGGTGGTGGTGCACATCTATACAAAATTTCTGGAGGTCCAAAATTTCAGAAATTGAGGATATCTTGGAAATTCAGATTCCCTTAGACCCTCTCATATGGTTATTGAACAAACCCCCCAAAATAAAATATAAACCATTCATAAAATTATTCTATATAATGACCAACAGTATTACATTTTTAATAGCTCCAAAAAAGGAGGATAGCAGCACCAACAAAAGTTGTAGTAAAACTATTTATTCACCAACATAATAAAAAGATAACGTTTCGGATTCACATCCTTAGTCATGTCTATTGTACAAACAATTAAAATCAGACTTAAATAGGCTCAAGGCCACACCTCCACACACACACCTCCACCTGGGTTAACCCCTTCCTTTACAAATTAACATTATTACATTGCATAGGAATAGATCCAGCTAGTGGTCATATAATATAATGTTCTAGCTCAATCAATCAATTTTATGGAAATAAATTGGCACAAATGTTGATACATATGTTGATGCAGTAACAGCACCCCCTAACAGTTTAAATGAGCTTTGATCTATTGTATAGAGGGAATGCTGTTATTAAACTGTTAGGGGGTGTTGTTACTTTATCAACATATGTATCAACATTTGTGCCAATTTATTTCCATAAAATTGATTGATTGAGCTAGGACATTATATTATATGACCACTAGCTGGAGCTATTCCTAAGCAAAGATGTAATAATGTTAATTTGTAAAGGAAGGGGTTAACCCAGGTGGAGGTGTGTGAGGAGGTGTGGCCTTGAGCCTATTTAAGACTGATTTTAATTGTTTGTACAATAGACATGACTAAGGATGTGAATCCGAAAGGTTTTCTTTTTTATTATGTTGGTGAATAAATAGTTTTACTACAACTTTTGGTGGTGCTGCTATCCTCCTTTTTTGGATCTACATTGTATCTGGGACTGTGGTGCCAGTCTTGAATAGCTTGCACACCTGCATATTTGCAGCCCCACATTAGGGGTTACTTTGGTGCTGGAACACACTGGACTTTCTTGACATTTTTAATAGCTAAGAATTGGAAGTCGAGAGCCCCGCCCACAGAAAAGATGTGGACGCAAAGAGTATCCGAATTGTTGTTGTTGGAGGAATTGTATTACTTAAAGCAAGATAAAATGGATACATATGCGGATATGCTATTGACGTGGAAGACATACCTTAAAAATAACTAACCGAAACCGCAACTCAGAGACATATTAATCAATGGATTTAAATATAATTGGCCTGATAAACACATCATAAATTCAACAAGTGCCTAGACATACATTCATAAATACTTTACTTTTCACACAATCTACAACAACACACACATATATTAGGTTATGTTTTGTCTTTGTGTGTGTTTTTTGTTCTCTTTCCTTCCCTTTTGTTTTTTATTTAATTACCACAAAAATGTGAATTGGCTTTACATATACCTCAGTGTCTAAACAGGAGCTGCGTCTCCACTTATGTGTAAACTTCATACTATTCTCAATAAAGCTAGTTCTATTAAAAAAAAAATAAAAAAAAATAAGAGATTGGTTCCTGTCTAATACTACATGGGGTCCAAAGGAAAAAGACAATATTTCTCCTACATAACTTCTTCCTTTTTCCTATTCCTCTTTATACAGCTGCATTGCTCCCTACATTTCAACATAATATCATTCTGCATTTTACATCTCCCCCCTGCTGCTCTTTAAGGGATAGTCTAGTCAAAATTAAACTCTCATGAATCAGCTAGAATTACCCAAGTGCTGAACCAAATACCCTAAGCTTAAATTCTTGATTTTTCAAATAAAAATACCAAGAAAGATAGGAGTATATAACAAAGTTGCTTAAAATTGCATGTTCTATCTAAATCATGAAAGTTTAATTTTGACTAGACTATCCCTTTAAAACACTCATTCTTCCATTTGCATATTAATTCTTTCTAAGTCCTAATTCTCTTTAGCCACATAAAGCCACATACATTGAATTTTCTTCCCTGTTTCTCTGACACCTTCTGTGTCATTCCCTCTTCTATAGACTGTAAGTTTGAGAGCCTCTCTACCTGTAGGTCACTTAAAGGGACAGTCAAGTCCAAAACAAACTTTAATTTTTCAAATAGGGCATGTCATTTTTAACAACTTTCCAATTTACTTTTATCAACAATTTTGCTTTGTTCTCTTGGTATTCTTAGTTGAAAGCTAAACCTAGGAAGGCTCATATGATAATTTTTAAGCCCTTGAAGGCCTCCTCTTTTTTATTAGCTTTTCACAGCAGGGGAGAGCTAGCTCATGTAGGCCATATACATAACATTGTAATCACGCCCGTGGCTACTGGCAGACACTGCACTAATTGGCTAAAATGCAAGTCAATAGATAATAACTAAAAGTCATGTGATTAGGGGCGGTCAGAAGATGCTTAGATACAAGTTAGTCACAGAAGTAAAAAGTGTATTAATATAACAGTGTTGGTTATGCAAAACTGGGGAATGGGTAATAAAGGGATTATCTATCTTTTTAAACAACAACAATTCTGGTGTTTACTGTCCTTTTAATAAAAGTGCTGCTATCACTGATTGTGCTCAAGGGCAGGGTATTTAAGTTAATCAATATAAGTACTGCTGTGATTAATGTATCCTCGAATGTAACCTACCCTAATGTACTTAGAGTATGTATTGTAGTGCATATCATGATTGTATTTTACTCTGTATAGTGATGGCTCTTTATAAGTAACCATATAATAATAATAATGATGATGCTAATGATAATAATAATAATAATAATAGATTTAGGCCAGCTACTGCCCTTGGTTATATCAGTAAACCACTCAGTATCTGACTGACTGAACAAGATTTAATGTGCTATGTAGAGGGATATGTCTATATCTTTTTTGTCTTTTTTGTTTTCCAGTTATATTAAAAAGCTATATGCATTTGAACCTTCATGTTAAAAATGATTGTGACTAATGGCTGCATAGTTACTACCTAGGTTTACTATATACACAAGGAAAATGCTGCTTTTATATGCAGTGAGAGACATAGTATGACAGTATTTTATCCATCCTGATAATAAATATTATATATACTGTAATACATGCCTGCCTGTTTTTTCACTTTAAGTAAACATGAATGAGAGAAAGGGTTATAATTACATGAATGTACTTTATGACAAGCAGCTAGTAATTATAGGGAAACGCTGTATTTTCACACGCAAAAAAACCCCATAAAAATAGCTAAAATTTGTTGCATAATTGATGACTAAAGCAGGCATTTTGTTCACAAAATAAAAAGTAGAGACTCATTAACAAAATCTCTGTATCCGTCTTTTGAAATCCATTACATATCTAAAGAACAATATCCTCTCATTTTCCAGAGTAACATTAAAGTAATTTGCTTAATGAGACACTCCAGAAAATAAATCCATAATTAATATGCAATTACAGGATATGTATACTTTTAAATGAAAAGAAAATATATAAAAACATTTGGTATAATCTAGGGTGAAAAGGCATATGTCATATGTTATTTATTTATTAGACTCACAACTCTATTTTCCTATCTGAATGGTAATCATAACAGTTTATTCAAATGTATTTGAGATTAGGTCAGTTCATTTGCTTATCTTTTAATACCTCTTATTAGTCCATTTTATATTTGCAGTTTGTAAATAGAAACAGACAGTACATAAGCAGATCCTCGGTTCCTCTGTTATAATAAAAGTTATAGGGACACTGAACCCAAATTTTTTTCTTTCGTGATTCAGATAGAGCATGCAATTTTAAGCAACTTTCTAATTTACTCCTAAGCTTTTTTTTGGTTCAGAACTGTGGACAACACTTTTTTATTGGTGGATAAATTTATCCACCAATCAGCAAGAACAACCCAGGTTTTTCACCAAAAATGGGCCGGCATCTAAACTTACATTATTGCATTTCAAATAAAGATGCCAAGAGAATGAAGAAGATTTGATAATAGGAGTAAATTAGAAAGTTGCTTAAAATTGCATGCACTATCTGAATCATGAATGAAAAAATTTAGGTTCTGTGTCCCTTTAAGGGTTTGATTAATTAATAGCCAGTAACGCTTTGATGAATTAAAGATTTATTCTCCCTATATCTTGTATTTCTTTGAATATATATAATCATGGTTACCACATTACATGGCTTCTGTTTTGGGTGCTTGTGTCACCAGTGGAGCGGGAGCAGTGTGTGTTATCTTTTATGTGACCTTGAGTAAAGAATAACACACCATTTGGTATTACGTGGGTAGTTAAATATTTTAACCAAAGCATCTAAATGCAGCCGAAACATTTTAGCCCACTCTATGGGGCATATGTATCAAGGTCTGGCGGACCTGATCTGACACTGCGGATCAGGTCTGCCAGACCTTGCTGAATACGGCGAGCAATACGCTCTCCGTATTCAGCATTGCACCTGCAGCTCACAAGAGCTGCTGGTGCAATGCCGCCCCCTGCAGACTTGTTTCCAATAGGCCGCCAGCAGGGGGGTGTAAATCAACCCGAACGTACTCGATCGGGTTGAATTCCGGCAATGTCTGTCCGCCTGCTCAGAGCAGGCGGACAGGTTATGGAGCAGTAGTCTTTTTGACCGCTGCTTCATAACTGCTGTTTCTGCTGAGCCAGAAACACGGGGCATCAAGCTCCATTCGGAGCTTGATACATATGCCCCTATACTTTTAAAGGATGGAGAAGCGATAGCTATGCGTGGTGAGCTTAGTGCTCTAACGCAATACAAATGCCCACTGTAAACTTTAGCACTTTTTAAGTCCTGAAGTAAACCATTATAATTAATAGTACAGCAGAGAATGACAAAAATAACTATGGAAACTTTATTGGTTGTGCTTTAGTGATGTTAATGCACAATAGCGCAAATATTTTTGTACTGCAGTTGTAATCTAGGCCTTTGCTAAATTGCTATTAATTATAGTACTCTTTTCTTCTTTATTAAAAAAAGATATTGTATCTGTTTTTGAAGCCAGAGCCGGTGCTTCAGTACAACATTCTAGGCAACCGCCTAAGGGTACCCCTCAGAGGGGGACAAATTTGGGGCATAAAATATATTTTTCAATGTGCTTTTTTTTTTTTGCAGTAGCTTGGCTTCATAGTAGGGGACATATGTGATGACATAATGATTAGAATGTGAGGTAACACCCCTTAAACATAGAGAGGCAAGGAGTACAGGTTAGTCAGAACAGCTGGAAGCATCTGACTGAAATATTTCACTGCACGGCCTCTGTGCTCTCTGCAATACTTTTTTTTTTAATATCTTTTTTTATTGTTTTACACACTGTTTACAGTCAGGGATACCATATATGGCATACTTATACATTCCTTATTCTGTATACCGTACAAATTAAATAGAATGAAACATTTCCAAATCCCACAGCAAACTTCATTTAACAACGAAACAAACAAAAGGGGAGGGAAGGCTTAATTTAAACCTTATCGTAGCTTCTTCTAAGTTGGAGATAAATGATCACTTCCTTCCTAATAAGAACATGCATTGGCTTCCAATTGATGCTCATATTCTTATTACCTAATTATTAAACTACTGTCACCTTATTACAAACAAGGTTCAATGTCATTCCACGTATCCATATTGATTGTTAAAGGCTTGTTTCCCACAAGAAATAGACATAAAACCAAAAAACAAACAGTGCAAAAGAAAAAGTGAATTCCCCAGCCTTCTCCTCCAGGGCAAAGGCAGCAAAAGGAGAAAAAGCAAACATATACCTAGCTGGTGTGCTGGGGGCTGGGAGGGAGAACGTCAAAGGGGAGGGGAGAAACCACTCTATAATATGTGTCTCCATGCGGTTGGTAACTCATAGTAGCTATCCAGTCTTTTACTAAATTGGATTTTGCTAAAGGCTTAATAATTTGTAATTGCATATTTATTGTCTGCACCTCTATTAACTTTAAATATTTATATCAAAACCATTTTAAATAATTTCTCCGAATCTGGTAATATGTTATATTGTTCCATTATCATTTGATTTAACATCTCAGATGTAAATTGTGCTATCCTAGGCACTTGCACCGATTTCCACTTAGATAGTATCAACATACGACCCTGTAGGATCGCAGTATTAATTTGTTTTGGATTGGTTTACTAGTCTGAACTCTGGTATAAAATTAAAACAGATCTACTACTGACTTGGAAATTGTAATCTAACATCCTATTTAACCAGTATTGAATTTTTAACCAGAACTGAATTTTTAACCAGAACTGTCTGGTTTTTGGGCATGCTCAAAAACAATGCTCTAAATCTGCATATCTTGACATACTATATCCTCATCTTTATACTATTGTGCTAATTTACTGGGTATAATATAAAGTTGATTTATTAATTTAAAGTGTGATTCTCTCTAGGAAGTTATATTAATTACCTTAACCACTATAAGTAGGCTATCTATTACCTCTGCAGGTGTAAGCGTACTGTATAATTTTAACCACTTATTCTGTACTACTTGTATATGCTCTTTTGATTTATACACCATGTGGATATAATATATATTGTGTTGTTTGCATATTTCTTTTTTTTGTTGGAAGGTTCTGATAACTTTTTCTAGTTATCCTAATTTCCAGTTGTTCCCAAACCTTTCCTGTAGCTCATTAAAAAAATGTCTAATTTGAAGATATGCAAAGAAATCCGTTTTAGGTCATTGAAATTCTCTGCTTAATGTTTCAAATTATTTAATTGATTTTAGTGAAACATCCTGCAGTTGTATCATATTAATAAGGCCCTTGTTATACCATTTTTGAAAAATTCCCTTTTTGGTACAATTATTGGGGTTACCCATAATTGGTAGGAATCGAGAGACACACGCTTTCACTCCTATCCCCTTACCAAATCTGTGCCAAGCTACTATCACATTCTTAATCACTATATATTGGGAAATAGCTTTTGGTACCCTTTTAGATTCACAGTGCAAAAGCGCTTTTAAGAAAAAGGGTGCGCACAGGTCAGATTCTAACTGCCAATATGTCACGTAATCCCCTTCTAGAATGAAATCTATGGCATATTTGGCCAATGCCACAAGATTTTATATCTTTATATTTGGTAGCGCCAAACCCCCGGCTTTAAAAGGAAGACAAAGCGTCTCTGCTGCACATCTTATTTTATGCCCCCCCCCCCATACACACCTAGCACATATCTTATTAAAATTAATATAATTCAGTTTAAACATAATAGGGATGTTTTGTAATGAATAAAGCATACAATGGAAAATTATAGTTTTTATTATCATTGCTCTAGCCGAGGTAGAGATAGGCAGGGATATCCATCTTTTGCAGTCTGCTGCGCATTTATCTAAGCTGCCTGTAAAATTCTTGACATACCATTGTCTAGGGTTTTTGGTGATAACTAGTCCCAGGTATTTAATACAATCCACTTTTCTGAATGGACACCCCCCTTGTTCAGACCCTGAACCGACCAACCACATAATCTCTGATTTCTCTACGTTGATCTTATAGCCTGAAAATGATTTGAATTGATTAATTATGTCAAGGAAATTGTAATACTTTGCAAAGTATTGGTAAGAAATATCAGCAAGTCATCTGCAAAAAGAGATAGGACTATCTTATGCTACTGTATAGCTCTTGTCTCAAGATGGTAGCCAATGGTTCTATTGAGAGATTAAAGAGCATGGGCGATAAAGGGCAGCCTTGCCTTGTTCCTTTCTTTAACTGTATATTGGGTGTTAATTCATTATTTATAATTAAATTGGAGGTCGGGTTCCTATAGATCAGTTTTATAAAAGCGTTTATATTTCCTTGCAAGCCAAACTTGTCAAGCGCTGTGAATAGATTATCCCATATTATGGAATCAAACACTTTTTCAGTGTCTACAGCCAAAACAGCTGTTTCTGAGTTAGCATAACTTATGCCTTGCTTTGAATGTTGCCAACAGTAATTCAATATCGTAAATACTTTGCGGGTATTCCTAGCAGGGTTACGTCTTGTCATAAAGCCAGTTTGATCTGGATGTATTACTTTATGCAGGACCTTTTTAAGTCTATTCGCTATAATAGTAGTTAATATTTTATAATCATTATTTAGTAATGATATTGGTCTATATGACGCTGGATCTTTTGGATCTCTGCTCTTTTTTAAAATTAGTGTAATAGATAATGCCGCAAAGTATTTACAGGCCCATTTATCAAAGGGCTTGCGGACCTGATCCGACACTGCGGATCAGGTCCGCAAGACCTCGCTAAATGCGGAGAGCAATACGCTCTCCGCATTTAACATTGCACCAGCAGCTCACAAGAGCTGCTGGTGCAACGCCGCCCCCTGCTGACTCACGGCCAATCGGCCACCAGCAGGGGGGTGTCAATCAACCCGATCGTATTCGATCGGGTTGATTTCCGGTGATTCCTGTCCGCCTGCTCTGAGCAGGTGGACAGGGTTATGGAGCAGCGGTCTTTAGACTGCTGCTTCATAAGTTGTGTTTCTGGCGAGTCTGAAGACTCGCCAGAAACACAACTTATGAAGCAGCAGTCTAAACACGGCCCTTCAAGCTCTGTACGGAGCTTGATAAATGGGCCTGCTAGAATGCATCTCCTCTTTAACAAAATAAGTATTATAGAGGTTGGTAAGAGTGGGGGTAATGTCGCTAATAAGCATTTTATAAAATTCTGCAGGTAACATGTCTGGTCCAGGAGCTTTATTTGATTTTATCTGCATTATAGTTTGAGCTACCTCCTCTTCCGTTATCTTTTGGTTTAAAGGTAAGCCATCTTCCTCAGTAAATCTTAAAACATCTATTATGTCCCAAAACTCTGTTTTACTCTGGTTGTTAACCATAGGGTTTGTATATAATTGGAGGAAGTAGTCATATATTGCCTGTTTTATTTTCTTATTAGTTGATACTCTATGTGCTCCTATTTTAATTGAAGCAATATGATTCCTTTGTATATTATTTTTAGTAAGCCTAGCTAAATATTTGGCCGATCTTCCGTAGTATCCTCTATATAGGGCTCTGTCTTTTTTATCTTGCTGGATAATGTTTTGCTTTAAGAAGAGATCCCTCTCTTGTTAACTATTTTGATATTTCGACCATGCTTGAGGATTGGGATTGCTTATATATGCTCTATAGCTATTTTTAAGTTGATTGGATATTTGTAGATTTCTTCCACCTACATGTATAAGCTTTAATAAAACCTCTTAAGAAGGTTTTAGCTGCTTACCAATATATTTCACATTTTCCTATGTAAGCTTTATTGAACCGCTTATATTCTTTCCATTTCTCATTAATATGGTTTTTAAAATGTATATTGTTTGCTAAATGTCTGGGGAACCTGAATCTGTCAGCGTAGTTAGATTGTGCTGTATTCTGTATCTCAAATGTAATAATCACATGATCCGAGCAAAAAGATATCTTTAATATCTGAATTTACGTTAAGCCCCAGTAGGTTATCTGTAATTAAAAAGAGATCTATTCAAGAGGATGTGTTATATGTTTTGGATACACATGTAAAATTGAGTGTATCTGGATTTTGGATTCTCCATATATCCTGTAATCTTAATCCTTTGCAAAAGGAATTCAAAATTCTAACTTCTTTTTTAGTCTGTCTGGACTGACAGCACTTTAACCTATCCACTAAGGGTACTGGTGTCAAATTGAAATCCCCCCCCCCACACACACACACAATTATATTCTTCCCTATATGTTTTATAAGTTTATTATTCAACTCCTCCCAAAATTCATGATCCAGCTTATTGGGGCCGTAAACGTTACATAGAACCAGATTTCAATTGTGAATTTATAGTTCTATAATTATATACCTAGCCTGCGTATCCACTTCCTGGGATAGTATATTGTAAGATAAATTATTAATAAAAAGTATTGCTACTCCCCTTTTCCTACCACAGTAAGGTGTAGCTAGTACTTCCCTTACCCATTTACTTGTCTCAGCCTCCATAAGATTGAGATGTGTCTCTTGTAAGAACACTATGCTTGGTTTGAGGTATCCTAGCTGTTTTAGAATTGACTTCCTTTTTATGGGAGAAGTTATTCCTCCCACATTCCAGGATGATATATTAATCTTGTTTGCCATTCATGCTTATCTTGTAACTGCTCTTGTGCCTCTATATATATTCTATCTACCTGAAACCCAAAGAGGAGAACAGCTGTAGTATGGGCAGACGCGATGCCGTGAACCCCCCCCCCCCCAGCCTCCCTCTCTGGCACCCCATAAAACCTGAACAAAAAATATGCCTATAATAAAAACACGCTTTATCATCGTATTACTCTCTAGATTGTATTAGATTGCTAAATGTTACAGTAACCCCTTTTCTTTACAGAATTTTTTGGCCTATAAGACAGTGAGAATATTCCTTGTTGCCCCATTGATCTCTACCCAATTTTTTGCTGGATAAATCATCCTAGTTGGCCACTTAGCTTCAATAAGTTTGGTGCAGAAAGGTGCCATCTCACGCCTTTTATTGCTTGTTTCTGCGGAAAAATCCTGGAACAAAAAGATCCTGCTATTTGCACTCATAAATTCCTGCTTCTTGCGGTACTGTCTATAAAAAAATTTCACCTTATCTTGAAAATGTAACACCTTAATCATAATAGGTCTAGCCTTTTGATACTCAGGTTCTGATCTCCTTATACCTATTCTGTGCGCTCTCTCAATTTTAATTGGGTTCTCATCTGGGGATATCCCTAGGCATTGTGGTAGCGTATTTGACGCAAAAAGCATCAGGTCTTTATACTCGATAGACTCTGGAAACCCTATTACCTTGATGTTATTCCTTCGGGCTCTATCTTCAAGGTCTTCTATTTTATTCTGTAAGGCTAGCAGCTGTTTGTTTTGTGTTAGTACTGTTTGGTCTATATTATATACTTGATCTTCTACATTAGATATTCTCAGTTCAACTTCAGTGAGCCTATTGGCATATTGTCTTATCTCATTTGATAAAGTAGTAATTTCTTGTTTGATATTATTGAACTGAGGTATTATAAGGTCTGAGATCTGTTGTAGTAATTGGTGTGGTTCTAATGTATTTATGTGTGACTTGTCCAAGATCATTTCTGGCGTATGTTCGGAGGCTTTATTTAAAGGTTTTTTATCTTTCGTTTTGAGTGGCATAGCGGGTGATCTGGTTTTAACAAATTTTTCCATAAAAACTACTTGTAGTAGATATCCAACAAAGGATAGTGTTTTAGTGCTTTTGAATGTGTATGTAATTAACAAGCGTGAGAGAAGGAAACTCAAGAAAAATGGAATCCTACTGAAAACCAAAACATTTTAAATCTCAAATGTGAAAACCAACAACCCCTAAATCTATAAGCTCAGTGGTTTTCTACTGCTGATTAGTGCCTAAAGATAGAAACAACAAAAGAAAAAAAACTAAGAAAACAAAGAACACAAGAGAAAAAAAAAAAAGAAAAAATGTGTGTATTTGTGTTGTAAGTGAAGGACCAATAATGTGCTTGCTTAGCCACCTCAAAATCTACTGACACTCTAAGAATAGGTAGCTCTAAACAATAGTAAATTTGATTAACACAACTTAACTGCCTTGACAGAATACCCACAGATCTCTGAATCGCAATTCTAAGAAATCTACAATAATAATGCTATCAAAAATTAAATGTGTCTCATATATATCTTTTCCAATTGCTTGTCACCTATACTGTAGTATAGGTTGCTTTAAATGGGGGATTCTTCCCCTTTCCACATAGCAATAGGCTATAGATCAATACATATATCAATAAGACAGCAGCATAAGCAGTGATAGCATATTGCTACTTATACTGGTACAGAAATATGTCCCTTAATTGCGCACTTTCTTCAGCAGATGCCAGGGCTCCTTAATGTGTCAAAGTCAAACAAATACTTTCAGAGGGAACAAAGGGTGTTACCGTTCCTATATACAGGATTTTATACCCTTAGCCCCAGCTTTCTCTAACCCACGTTACTTATATTTTATGATTCCTTTCCTGAAGCTTGTCAGCTTCCCTGCAATCGCAGGCTTAGTAGCGCTTTACTCCTGGTCCAGGCTTTTACTTAATAAACAGTGTACATGGTGCAAAAGGTCGGATCTGTCACCCCACCAAACTGCTTAAACAAAAGCCTTTTTTTGTAAAGTTTTTACCCGGGGTGGGTATATCCAGATAGGGATACCACTGCCTCCACACCATGTTCCCAAATATCTAGTGCACACAGTGGTTTATATCCTTTATCCCATTACCACATTCTCAGACCCCATAACCTTGCTTGTTAGCCTTTTAAGGGCCCGCCCACTGGCTCAAACCCAAAAGTTAGTTACATCAAATGAGGTGTAATTCAACTTTGTCAAAGAAGTGTTGCTGGTACTGTGTACTTGCGTTTGACTTGTGGTTGTCTTCCCCTGCCCGTTAGGCTGTTGGGCAGCTCCCTCCATTGCAGTGTGACATGCTGCCTATGTACTGCTGTTCCGCTTTCGAATTCTATTCCACCGAATAGATGGCACTTCCTTTAATGCCACTCTTGGCTAGCTGTAGATTAGCCAACACTGAAGGTTTTTTTATCTTCTGGGTCAGAAACCTCTGTATCTTCAGTGACCACTCTCTAGCGGGTACTTCTGTCCCCGTCACTGCACTTGGTCTTTTCTGGAGCTCAGATGATCTAAACCGTGGCCGTGGCAAACCGGCCCTCCGCCTGTAGTGGACTATCTGTTCCAGCGAGCTCTGTCTTTTTCCCGGTTCGCGTGTCCGGTCTGGGCTGCACAGCTCCAGACAAGGACCTGGTCACAGCGAATGGAGCTTGATGCCCCTGTTTCCGCACGAGCCTTCAGGCTCGCTGGAAGCAGAAGTTATGAAGCAGCGGTCTAAAGACTGCTGCTCCATAACTTGTCCACCTGCTCTGAGGCTGCGGACAGAAATCAACCTGATCGAATATTGGCCGTGAATGTGCAGGGAGCAGCATTGCCCAAACAGTTCACAAGAATTGCTTGTGCAATGATAATACGCTGTCGGCATTTATGGATGTGCAGCGGACATTATACCCTACATAGTATCATGTCTGCTCGCACTATGATAAATTGAAAACAATGAAAAACAATGAAACCCATAGTGCTACAAATCATGATACTTTGTCATGGATAGGCACGGGTATATTTATACAATTGTTAGAATAATGCCATAATACTTTAAATAACTTAAAGGCATAGACACTTAAAACATTAAATGTGAATGGGTGAATTTCAACTTGAAATATGAACATTTTTGCAATATACTTTTATCACCAAAAATGCTTTTAGTAAAAGTTATTAAAAGTTATTACTGTTTTTCTGCAGAATACACACATATGCTGTGAGTGCTCGTGCACCAGTAATTAAACACCAGAGAGCTAGCTGTGGTGTATATTGCTTCTGAAGACATTATTTGTGTCATACAAGCCAGTGCTGACTCTCTGAGCACGTATGGTGTTTGAATACTGGTGCACGAGCCTTCATAGGATATGTACGTACGCCACTGAAAAACAGTAATAGCTTTTACAGAAGCTATTTTGCTAATGAAAGTCTATTGCAAAAATGCTTCTATTTTAAATTTAAATGCAACAAATGCACATTTCTTGTTTGACCTTTCGCTGTAACTTGGTTGCAGCCGAGAAACATTTTTGTCCTGAAATGAGTTATGTTTGGACTTTTAAAGGGATAGAAAGGATAAAACTGAAACGTATATGAGGGCATTTCAATTTTAAATAGGAGCATTTTTCTACTATAATTCCATTAGCAGAAGTACTTGTAATAAAAGTTATTATTTTATGATGCTGTTCACGGCCCGTGCGCCAGTATTCAAACACCACAACTTCTCATTGACACCTAGATTATGAGTTTTGCGCTAAACAGGGTGCAAAACGAACGCAACAAAAGTTGCGTTATTTCACCCTCCATAGCGATGCCTTTACGAGTTTCTGAAAAGCCTCCTTGTGCGTGCGATATGGTGGCGTTAAGCTCCATATTGCACAAAAGCCAAGGGCTTTCCCCCATAGACATCGATGGGGAGAGAGTGTTAGAAAAAAACACCTGAAGCGTGGAATGAAAAATTTCCATAACGCAGCCCCATTGATGTCTATGGGGAAAAAAATGTTATGTTTAAACCTTACACCCTAACATAAACCCCAAGTCTAAACACCCCTAATCCGCCGCTCCCGACATCGCCGCCACCTAAATAAAGTTATTAACCCCTAATCTGCCGCCCCTGACATCGCTGACACCTAAATAAAGTTATTAATTTCTAATCTGCTGCCCCGACATCGCTGTCACCTAAATAAAGTTATTAACCCCTAATCTGCCGCTCCTGACATCGCTGACAATAATAAAAGTTATTAATCGCAAAACACTATATTAAACTGTTAACTCTTAAACCTAACACCCCCCTAAATTTAAATTAAAATTACAATATAACTCTATTTAAATAAATAAAAACTTACTTGTGAAATAAATATAAACATAACATTAAACTATAAATTAACCTAACCTTACTATTCTAATAAAATAAAAAATACTACCAATTAAAATATCTAAATTACAAATTTAAAAAAACCTTACATTACGAAAAAAATTAAAAAAATCGAAATTACAACTAAAAAAAAAAAAACCTACGAAAAATTTAAAAAATCTAACGCCTAGATTTAGAGTTTTCTCGGTAAAGACCCGCGTAGCCAACGCTGCTTTTTTTTCCAGCGCACCCTTAAGACAGCGCTGGTATTTAGAGTTCTCTGAAGGGCTGCGTTAGGCTCCAAAAAGGGAGCGTTGAGCCTAATGTACCGCCACTTCAACCCTCAATACCAGCGTTGCTTACGGTAGCGGCTAGCTGGAAAAACGTGCTCATGCACGATTCCCCCATAGGAAACAATGGGGCAGTTTGGGCAGAAAAAAAAACCTAACACCTGCAAAAAAGCAGCGTTAAGCTCCCAACGCAGCCACATTGTTTCCTATGGGGAAACAGTTTCTAAGTCTGCACCTAACACCCTAACATGAACCCCGAGTCTAAACACCCCTAACCTTACACTTATTAACCCCTAATCTGCCGACCCCGCTATCGCTGACACCTGCATTACACAATTAACCCCTAATCTGCCGCTCCGGACACCGCCGCAATCTACATTATCCCTATGTACCCCTAATCTGCTGCCCCTAACATCGTCGACACCTACATAATATTTATTAACCCCTAATCTGCCCCCCCCAACGTCGCCGCTATCTTACCTACACTTATTAACCACTAATCTGCCGACCGGACCTCGCCGCTACTCTAATAAATGTATTAACCCCTAAAGCTAAGTCTAACCCTAACACCCCCCTATGTTAAATATAATTATAATCTAACGAAATAAATTAACTCTTATTAACTAAAGTATTCCTATTTAAAACTAAATACTTACCTGTAAAATAAACCATAATATAGCTACAATATAACAAATAATTATATTGTAGCTATTTTAGGATTTATATTTATTTTACAGGCAACTTTGTATTTATTTTAACTAGGTACAATAGCTATTAAATAGTTATTTACTATTTAATAGCTACCTAGTTAAAATAATTACAAAATTACCTGTAAAATAAATCCTAACCTAAGTTACAATTAAACACTACACTATCAATAAATTAATTAAATAAATTAACTACAATTACCTACAATTAAATAAACTAAACTAAATTACAAAAAAAAACACTAAATTACAAAAAATAAAAAAAGATTACAAGATTTTTAAGCTAATTACACCTACTCTAAGCCCCCTAATGAAATAACAAAGCCCCCCAAAATAAAAAAAATTCCCTACCCTTATCTAAATTAAAAAAGTTAACAACTCTATTACCAGCCCTTAAAAGGGCTTTTTGCGGGGCATGCCCCAAAGAAATCTGCTCTTTTGCCTGTAAAGAAAAACACAATACTACCCCCCAACATTACAACCCACCACCCTCATACCCCTACTCTAACCCAAGCCCCCCTTAAATAAACCTAACACTACCCCTCTGAAGATCTCCCTACCTTGAGTCGTCTTCACCCAACCGGGCACCGATGGACCAAAAGAGGACAGAGCGGCAGAAGTCTTCATCCTATCCAGGCAGAAGAGGACATCTGGACTGGCAGACATCTTCATCCAAGCAGCATCTTCTATCTTCATCCATCCGGAGCGGAGCCATCTTCTTCCAGCCGACGCGGATCCATCCTTCTTCCACGACGCCTACTCGCTGAATGAAGGTTCCTTTAAATGACGTCATCCATGATGGCGTCCCTCGAATTCCGATTGGCTGATAGGATTCTATCAGCCAATCGGAATTAAGGTAGGAAAAATCTGATTGGCTGATTGAATCAGCCAATCAGATTCAAGTTCAATCCGATTGGCTGATCCAATCAGCCAATCAGATTGAGTTCGCATTCTATTGGCTGTTCCGATCAGCCAATAGAATGCGAGCTCAATCTGATTGGCTGATTCTATCAGCCAATCGGAATTCGAGGGACGCCATCTTGGATGACGTCATTTAAAGAAACCTTCATTCGGCGAGTAGGCGTCGGTGAAGAAGGATGGATCTGCGTCGGCTGGAAGAAGATGGCACCGCTCTGCTCCGGATGGATGAAGATAGAAGATGCCGCTTGGATGAAGATGTCTGCCGGTCCGGATGTCCTCTTCTGCCCGGATAGGATGAAGACTTCTGCCGCTCCGGATGTCCTCTTTTGGTCCATCAGTGCCCGGTTGGGTGAAGACGACTCAAGGTAGGGAGATCTTCAGGGGGTAGTGTTAGGTTTATTTAAGGGGGGTTTGGGTTAGAGTAGGGGTATGTGGGTGGTGGGTTGTAATGTTGGGGGGTGGTATTGTGTGTTTTTTTACAGGAAAAAGAGCTGATTTATTTGGGGCATGCCCCGCAAAAAGCCCTTTTAAGGGCTGGTAATAGAGCTGTTAACTTTTTTAATTTAGATAAGGGTAGGGAATTTTTTTTATTTTGGGGGGCTTTGTTATTTTATTAGGGGGCTTAAAGTAGGTGTAATTAGCTTAAAAATCTTGTAATTTTTTTTTATTTTTGTAATTTAGTGGGGTTTTTTTTTTTGTAATTTAGTTTAGTTTAATTAATTGTAGGTAATTGTAGTTAATTTATTTAATTAATTTATTGATAGTGTAGTGTTAGGTTTAATTGTAACTTAGGTTAGGATTTATTTTACAGGTAATTTTGTAATTATTTTAACTAGGTAGCTATTAAATAGTAAATAACTATTTAATAGCTATTGTACCTAGTTAAAATAAATACAAAGTTGCCTGTAAAATAAATATAAATCCTAAAATAGCTACAATATAATTATTTGTTATATTGTAGCTATATTAGGGTTTATTTTACAGGTAAGTATTTAGTTTTAAATAGGAATACTTTAGTTAATAACAGTTAATTTATTTTGTTAGATTATAATTATATTTAATTTAGGGGGGTGTTAGGGTTAGACTTAGCTTTAGGGGTTAATACATTTATTAGAGTAGTGGCGAGGTCCGGTCGGCAGATTAGTGGTTAATGAGTGTAGGTAAGATAGCGGCCACGTTGGGGGGGCAGATTAGGTGTTAATAAATATTATGTAGGTGTCGGCGATGTTAGGAGCAGCAGATTAGGGGTACATAGGGATAATGTAGGTTGCGGCAGTGTCCGGAGCAGCAGATTCGGCGTTAATTGTGTAATGCAGGTGTCAGCGATAGCGGGTCGGCAGATTTGGGGTTAATAAGTGTAAGGTTAGGGGTTCATAAATAGCAAATTAGGGGTTCATAGGGATAATGTAGGTAGCGGCGGTGTGCGGTTGGCAAATTAGGGGTTAAAATTTTTTATTAGAGTGGCGGCAATGTGGGGGGACCTCGGTTTAGGGGTACATAGGTAGTTTATGGGTGTTAGTGTACTTTAGAGCACAGTAGTTAAGAGCTTTATAAACCAGCGTTAGCCCAGAAAGCTCTTAACTACTGACTTGTTCTGCAGATGGAGTCTTGTCGGTAGAGAGTCTACCGCTCACTTCAGCCAAGACTCTAAATACCAGCGTTAGGAAGATCCCATTGAAAAGATAGGATACGCAATTGGCGTAAGGGGATCTGCGGTATAGAAAAGTCGCGGCTTGAAAGTGAGCGTTAGACCCTTTCCTGGCTAACTCTAAATACCAGTGGGGGGCCAAAATCAGCGTTAGGACCCCTTAATGCTGCTTTTGACGGCTAACGCAGAACTCTAAATCTAGGCGTAAGTTTATAAAAAATAATTAAGTCTAAAATCACAAAAAATAAAAAAAACACTAAGATTAAAAAAATAAGTCAAATTATCAAAAATAAAAACAATAACACCTAAACTAATAGCCCTATAAGAATAAAAAGCCCCCCAAAATAAAAATAAAACTAGCCTACAATAAACTACCAATAGCCCTTAAAAGGGCCTTTTGTAGGGCATTGCGCTAAAGAAGTCAGCTCTTTTACCTGTAAAAAAATACAAAGTTCCCCCAACAGTAAAACCCACCACCTTTTTCAAAGCCCAAAGCCCTAATCTAAAAAAAAAAACACCCCAAATTTTTTTTTTTTTTAAAAAACCTAACACTACCCCCAGAAGATCTACTCACGGTTTCTGAAGTCCGGACATTCATCTCCATCCAGACAGTGAGGTCTTCATCCATCCCATGGGAGTCTTCTATCTTCATCCCGGGGACGTGGAGCGGAGCTATCCTGGAAGCCGAGGACATCCTGCGTGGAGCGTCCTCTTCATATGGTCGCTGCCATATACTGAAGTTGAATGCAAGGTAGCCGTTTCAAAATGATGTACCTTGCATTCCTATTGGCTAATTTGATTCTTCAAATTCAAATCAGTCAATAGGATGAGAGCTTCTGAAATCTTTTTGGCTGTTCAAAACAGCCAATAGGATGAGACCTACTGAAATCCTATCGGCTGTTCAAATCAGCCAATAGAATTTTATTTTGAAACGGCTACCTTGCATTCAACTTCAGGTGTACGCTGGCTCAGCGCAGGATGTCTTTGGCTTCCAGGATGGCTCTGCGCTGAAGATAGAAGACGCCCCCGGGATGGATGAAGACCTCACCGCCTGGATGGAGATGGATGTCCAGACTTCAGAAACCGTGAGTAGATCTTAGTGTTAGTTTTTTTGGGGGGGTTGTTTTGGGTGGTTTTTTTAGATTAGGGCTTTAAGCTTTGAAAAAGAGCTAAATGCCATTTTAAGGGCAATGCAAAACAGCTAAATGCCCTTTTAAGGGCAATGCCCATACAAATGCCCCTTTAGGGGCAATGTGTAGCATAGGTTTTTTTAGAGTTAGGTTTTTTATTTTGGGGGGTTGGTTGGGTGGTAGGTTTTACTGTTGGGGGGACTGCATTTTTTTGCAGGTTAAAGAGCTGATTTCTTTAGGGCAATGCCCTACAAAAGGCCCTTTTAAGAGCTATTGGTAGTTTATTGTAGTCTAGGGGGTGTTTTTATTTTGGGGGCTTTTTTATTTTTATAGGGCTATTAGATTAGGTGTAATTGTTTTTGTTTTTGATAAATTTGTTTATTTTTTTGTAATCTTAGTGTTTTTTATTTTTTGTGATTTTAGTGTGAATTATTTTTGGTAAACTTAGATTTTTAAAAATTTTCATAGGATTTGGGTTTTTTTAGTTGTGATTTAGATTTTTTTTTTTCGTAGTGTTAGTTTTTTTTAAAATTTGTAATTTAGATATTTTAATTGGTAGTATTTTTTATTTTATTAGAGTAGTTATGTTAGGTTAATTTATAGTTTAATGTTAGGTTTATATATATTTCACAGGTAAGTTTTTATTTATTTAAATAGAGTTATATTGTAATTTTAATTTAAAGTTAGGGGGGTTAACAGTTTAATTTAGTGTTTTGGGATGTGGGGTCCGGCAGTTTAGGGGTTAATAGGTTTATTTAGTGGTGGAGATGTGGGAGGGTGGAGGTTTAGGGGTTAATAACTTTATTTAGTGGCGGCGATGTTGGGGAGCGGCGGAATAGGGGTTAATAACTTTATTATAGTGGTGGCGATGCCGGTGGGCGGCGGTTTAGGGGTTAATAGGTAGTTTATGGTTGTTAGTGTACTTTGTAACATTTTAGTTATGAGTTTTGTGAAACATTTTTGTTACACAAAATCCATAACTACTGCTCTCAGATGGCGTTATGGATCGTGTTGGTATAGGCTGTAACGCAAGCATTTTAGCCTCACCGCACAACCTGTAATACCGGAGCTATGCATGCAAAAATGTCATTTTTTTGAGTGCGGGATTGACGTTGTGTTACTGTCTAAAATGCTTGTGGTATAGCTATACCGACACGTCTCCCAATAGTGCGTTACTGCTTTTACACTGAAATTGCTATTTTTTCAGGGTTAAAAGCCGCAACGCAAAACTCGTAATCTAGGTGAGAGTAAGCAGTGGCTTGCATGGCACAAACTGAATCTTCACAGACACAATAACCCTCAAAGCTTAAATACTGGTGTCTTTATTACTGGTGTCTGTTTGATGGGAGCATGAGATTTACCATATGACCAAGAGATTGAAACATTTGGTCAGGATAAGATTAATCAGCAATCTTCCTTGCCAGATAAATTATATTTGCTTGAGCGTAATAAGCATGATCTGTGTAATCACAATGTAGGTGATTGTTGTTTGCATCGATCAATATTAAATTCTTGTTGATTGTATAACACTTATATCAATTTTTACTCATTTCTATGTTTCTTTAAAAAGCAGAATGTTCTTATCAGGGGGAATCTTCTGGCTACAATACTCTTAATAGACATGTTTTGCTTTTTGCAATATGCAAATATCTGAAACTAGAAAAAATAGAGATATACAGACTCTTACATAGTTGATATTTTGATAGTATATTGGTCAAAACAAGCTAAAGCTATAGTTGTATTAAATTAGTAACAATAGTTCCTAATTATGTCACTTCTGGAACAATTGTGCTAATTAGCATACTGCTATGTAGCCAACACAACACTAAATACACATATGATTTGAATGTTAACTTGTGTGCAATTTATATGGTTTTCTGATCATTTTCATGATTGTTAATTTGAATGTTGAGGTCTGAAAACCTTTTAATTGTTCATTTTCACTGAAGACTGTGAATTGGCTATAAATTTAGTTTAGTTACAAATACTATTGTAGTTTATGCATAACTATGTCATTAAGCCTATATGAAAAAAATAAAATAATAAAAGGTTGAAGTAAATTGGTCCTTAGAAATTTAGATTGTGTATGTAATTATTTCACGGTTACTGCTGTCAAGCTGACTAAATATGAGACAAACTGCAGTGTAATGACACCATTTTAATATTTGAAGCAGATATGGGTGCAAGAGCTATAGTTTAGAATATAGAGGAATGTAACTGGACTAAGGGGCTGATTATCTAAAGCTTTGTGGGCTGGTGAGATTTGAAATACTTATTTCCCTGGTGGAATTCTATAAATTGGGTGTCTCGCTAACGGGCGTATACTGCATTTTTATATGGGAAGGAGATGCCAGTGAGAAGTGTTAGTTGTTTGTTTTTTTTTGTAAAGTGCGCCCCATAGAAGTATATGGCAAGAAGAAGTTAGTGCGGTCGTGATATCCAAATTTCTGAAGTTAGTCTTTCACTCACACTAACTTATTACTTTCAAGTTGTAATTAGTATACTAACCCGCCCATGATAATCTTTTACTTTAATTGAAATTTAATTGAAATTTAAGCATAAAATGCTTCACAAATGCACACACACTTATACTTGTAACGTAAAGGTAGTTTTATCTCGTTTTAAATATGTTTGTATACAGAGTACCCTCAGAAAGATAGCACAGTACAGTAATTAGAAAGGTAATATTTGTTGTTTTAAATAAATATAGACTAGTATTTGCATTTTAGACTACAGAATCCAAATTAAAGGCACAGACAGAGAAGTTTGTGACTTAAAGGTGGGGAAAAATAGTAATTTCTGATCATTTCATTTTAAAAAAATATTAATTAAATAGTTTGGATTTCAGAATAAGTTTGGATTTTGGTATTCCAGATTTGGGGATTTGTAACTGTGTGTGAGTGCGTATATACTGTATACACACACGCAAACACACATATATATATATATATATATATATATATATATATATATATATATATATATATATATATATGTGTGTGTATGTTTATATATATATATATATATATACACACACACACACACATATACATACATACACATCTCTCTCTCTCTCTCTCTCTCTCTCTCTACACCTATATATTATTATATTATGAGTGGAGTGGTAGTTTAATGTTTGAGCATTAAAACCAGTAGAAGTATTTTTTTTTTGCCCTCAGAGATGCGTTAAAAGTAAAACGTTTACGCTCTCACATTCGCCACGTCATGGTAACAAATAAACGTTGAGAAGTCACAAACGCAAAATCGCAATTCCCCCATAGACTTCAATGGAGCTGAAATTGTAAAAAAAAAAATTCCACAAGGCGCGCAAACACGATCACGGTAATTTAAAAGTGCAACATAAGAAGATAATATTCTATATTTCATAAGCCAATGTTCTGCACATAGCAGAATATGTTCTATTTATTCTTAAAGAGATATTTCAGTATATATTTGATGGATTTTTGCACAAATCATGCCATTTTTCCAACATATATACACATATAAACAAAAATACATATGAATACACATATATAAACACCTATATATATATTTACATCACCAGCAAAAAGATTTTGACTCACTGAAGGCTCAGATGATAGTTAGTATATTTTAGCAATAAAGTCTTTTTTAATTAAGGTATATACATTGATTTTTTTTTAGACATAATGCTATTGCACACTCGATAAAATACATAGTTTAACTTTTATATGCACTGGGAAACAAAAATGAGTGTGACTCACTTTATTGCTATTTTCACTTTATTGCAGTGGTCTGGAGCCGAACCCGCAATATCTCCTAGGTACGCCTGTGTATGTGTATATATATGTGTGTGTGTGTGTGTGTGTGTCTGTAAATATATACGTATGCACATATGTATTTATATGTGTATATATGTCTGTAAATACATAAATACATATGTACACACATATAAACATATATATATATATATATATATTTTATTTTTGTATATACACACACATACTTATTTAGACATGTATATGTATGTATCTCTATGTTAAAGCCCTTTGAAGTCTTTTGTTTTTTCTTTCTAACACCGGAGACTTCATATATTTGAGTCGTTATAATTTTTTGCAATTTTTTTAAAATATTTTTGTTAGGAAGAGTAAAGGTACTTTTAAATGTATTTATGATGTGTTTTGGACACTTTTTTTTGTCAAGCGTAAAAGTTAAACAGAGCTCTGAGGTCACAGTAATCGTTCAAGCATAAATCGGGATTGTGCTTAAACATTTGCATTTACAGTTTTACTTGTAATACGAGCAGAATTTAACTTGCACTGAAACAGCTGCGAAAACCGGATATCGCTTGCGTCACTCATAATCTAGCCCCATATACACACAGGCACACGCACATATATATTTGTATACATACATACATACACATACATAAATATCTATTTATAAGATGTCTTAATTGAGACTATGCCCACACCTCTAGGGGGGCAATCAGGCTTTGTAATCAGTGGTGGCATCACTACATGTAGGCCTAAAGATGCCAGGGTTCCATGTCTTGCTACTCTGGGATCCCTTCTGCAAATTAGGTCTCACAGTTTAAGGAAAGGCTAATGGTTTGCCTTAACAATATGGTGGCAAGGTTTCCAAGATGGCCGTCACAGTGTTACTGTACAGAAAAACCTGTCAACATAATTCTACAGGAAGGCAGCACAATTTCCATATACTCTGGGATAAACTAACCATTGGGGAAGTATAAGTAACAGAGACGTTGTTGTTCTTTCTCTAATATGGCTGCTGGTTCTACTTCTGCTTACTGCAAACAGCCAGAAATGAGACTGTTAAAATGGGGGGCTCTCCACAGCCTTTGTCCTTGGCCAAGTGAGATATAGTTATGCCCCTGTATACCAGTAAAATACTCCATTTAGTGATGTGTGCTGTGATTTTCTCAACCTCTTTTATTTTATTTTAGATTCTTGTCACTGTGGTAACACAGCCTTTTTTGTAATATATTTTCTGTTGCATATTTAGCTTTTAACAGAGTATTTCTTGCACATATAATCAATATGACATCTTAAGGACCTAAGGAGAGTCGTGAAGAAACTAAATTTAGATGTTATATAGAGTATTAAGGTTTCTAATATTAATTGCAAAAAAGTTAATGTGTACAATATGTATGAAGCTATAAATCATTCAAATAATGTGTTGTTGTTGAAAGTCAAAATTAAGCTTTCATGGTTTAGATAGAGATTTTAATTTTTATCTTGGTATCCTTTGTTGAAAAGCATACCTAGGTAGGCTGAGAAGCAGCAATACATTTCTAAGCGCTATATGGGGTTTGGTATCTACACACATGTGCCTCTTGTCACTGGCTCACAAAATGTGTTCAACTATACCTGTCCTGCATACTGTGGGATTGTCAGGGGTTAGGAGATCTGGCCCACTAACAACTCGCAGTTCGCTGTAATGAATTTAAGGAACTGTATGAGCCACGCCCACAACCCACTCAGACACAACTACAACCTGCCTATGACACCGCCCTCACAAAATATTTGTAACCTCCCGCATCCTGGAAAGCCTTTGTTAAATGTTGGGAGGTCCTAGTAGTCCATTGCTGTTCTATGTTTAATCCAAAATGCTGTTACACATTAGAGCATTTTCTTTTTGCACTTTTATATATCCCTTTAATCATACTTACCAAATGTTTTATTTATTTTCCACTGGGAAATTGTTATGTTTTGATATAAACTGTTAATCTTAATTTATAACCACATAAAACAGTCAGTGAGGTTAGTCTATAGTTCTATACAACTGCAAAATAACAGGTACAGTTTAGATACATATGGTCAAAGGATGAGCATCATATACATAGACACATATTTAAAAAAAATAGATAGAGCTTTGATCTTGTGTGTCTTAGCTTTAGGGACATGCTTTGTACAACATTTGATGAAATACAGTAAACACAGTGAATTGGTCCATCTCAAAATGTAATATAAAGGTTCTTTTTAATATACCTACAGTTCCAGTAATACTTACAGTTAAAGTTTTTAAATCTAACAACTAACAAACTGATTTTAATTAGGCTAACTTCCAATGGTGTAGACTCACACTTATTCCAAAAAGCTGTAATTGATGCCAGTCTATTGTTTAAAGGGTCAATATGCACTGTGGCACATAGTCATTGTTACTATAACAACGTTCACCCTGAATATCCTATCAGCATCTGGATTATGGCTAACTCAATCTCCTGGTTATTGAAGCTAGCAACTTGATTGACAGAACAGTTAATAAATTGTCCATTTTAAGCAGAAAATCTCTAGTTGTACATGCCAGATTTATCATCTGTTATTTAAGAAAATCTGTGCCCCTGGATTTCAACTAATTGGCAATAATAGTTGGCAGAATGGAGATAAAGCAGGAAGAATATTAGCTGAAAATATGCATTTCAGCATTCTTGTGCTTAGTCTTTATAATTTGTATACTTTTCAATGATTGACTTGATCACAGATTCTTATAATAATAATGATTCAGATTATTTTGTTCTTAAAAGTGCAAAAGAAAATTCTATAATGTTTTAGAGCATTTTAATATTACACAGTTCCTTGCATATAACTGTTTTAATCCCTGCAAATGGTGTTAACACATGGATAAAGTGAGCTCCAAAGCAGCAATGCACTACTGGGAGCTAGCTGATCACATCAGGTGAGGCAATGGGTATATGTGCTGACATTCCTTTAACTCGCCCTTTAGTTTCAATGGATAGCTCTGCCTCACTAAACATCACTCAAGTTACAAGGAGCAAATTATGTGTTGTGCATGAGTGCAACACATTAACAAAGCTAAAAATGTTAGCGCGACTTGAGACTTTTTTATGCAACAAGTGTTTTTGTTTCAGCAAACATATATATATATATATATATATATGTCTTTTTTATGTACTGTATATATATATATATATATATATATATATATATATATATGTCTTTTTTATGTACTGTATATATATATATATATATATGTCTTTTTTATGTACTGTATATATATATATATATATATGTCTTTTTTATGTACTGTATATATATATATATATATATATATGTCTTTTTTATGTACTGTATATATATATATATATATGTCTTTTTTATGTACTGTATATATATATATATATATATATATATATATGTCTTTTTTATGTACTGTATATATATATATATATATATATATATATATATATGTCTTTTTTATGTACTGTATATATATATATATATATATATATATATATATGTCTTTTTTATGTACTGTATATATATATATATATATATATATATATATATATATATATATATATATATATGTCTTTTTTATGTACTGTATATATATATATATATATATATGTCTTTTTTATGTACTGTATATATATATATATATATGTCTTTTTTATGTACTGTATATATATATATATATATATATATATATGTCTTTTTTATGTACTGTATATATATATATATATATATATATATATATATGTCTTTTCTATGTACTGTATATATATATATATATATATATATATATATGTCTTTTTTATGTACTGTATATATATATATATATATATATATATATATATATGTCTTTTTTATGTACTGTATATATATATATATATATATATATATATGTCTTTTTTATGTACTGTATATATATATATATATATATATATATATATGTCTTTTTTATGTACTGTATATATATATATATATATATATATATGTCTTTTTTATGTACTGTATATATATATATATATATATATATATGTCTTTTTTATGTACTGTATATATATATATATATATATATATATATGTCTTTTTTATGTACTGTATATATATATATATATGTCTTTTTTATGTACTGTATATATATATATATATATATATATATGTCTTTTTATGTACTGTATATATATATATATATATATATATATATATATATGTCTTTTTTATGTACTGTATATATATATATATATATATATATGTCTTTTCTATGTACTGTATATATATATATATATATATATATGTCTTTTCTATGTACTGTATATATATATATATATATATATATATATATATATGTCTTTTTTATGTACTGTATATATATATATATATATATATATATATGTCTTTTTTATGTACTGTATATATATATATATATGTCTTTTCTATGTACTGTATATATATATATATATATATATATATGTCTTTTTTATGTACTGTATATATATATATATATATGTCTTTTTTATGTACTGTATATATATATATATATATATATATATATGTCTTTTTTATGTACTGTATATATATATATATATATATATATATATATGTCTTTTCTATGTACTGTATATATATATATATATATATATATATATATGTCTTTTTTATGTACTGTATATATATATATATATATATATATATATATATATATGTCTTTTTTATGTACTGTATATATATATATATATATATATATATATGTCTTTTTTATGTACTGTATATATATATATATATATATATATATATATATGTCTTTTTTATGTACTGTATATATATATATATATATATATATATGTCTTTTTTATGTACTGTATATATATATATATATATATATATGTCTTTTTTATGTACTGTATATATATATATATATATATATATATATATGTCTTTTTTATGTACTGTATATATATATATATATGTCTTTTTTATGTACTGTATATATATATATATATATATATATATGTCTTTTTATGTACTGTATATATATATATATATATATATATATATATATATGTCTTTTTTATGTACTGTATATATATATATATATATATATATGTCTTTTCTATGTACTGTATATATATATATATATATATATATGTCTTTTCTATGTACTGTATATATATATATATATATATATATATATATATATATGTCTTTTTTATGTACTGTATATATATATATATATATATATATATATGTCTTTTTTATGTACTGTATATATATATATATATGTCTTTTCTATGTACTGTATATATATATATATATATATATATATGTCTTTTTTATGTACTGTATATATATATATATATATGTCTTTTTTATGTACTGTATATATATATATATATATATATATATATATATATATGTCTTTTTTATGTACTGTATATATATATATATATATGTCTTTTTTATGTACTGTATATATATATATATATATATATATATATGTCTTTTTTATGTACTGTATATATATATATATATATATATATATATATATATATATATATATATATATATGTCTTTTTTATGTACTGTATATATATATATATATATGTCTTTTTTATGTACTGTATATATATATATATATATGTCTTTTTTATGTACTGTATATATATATATATGTCTTTTTTATGTACTGTATATATATATATATGTCTTTTTTATGTACTGTATATATATATATATATATGTCTTTTTTATGTACTGTATATATATATATATATATGTCTTTTTTATGTACTGTATATATATATATATGTCTTTTTTATGTACTGTATATATATATATATGTCTTTTTTATGTACTGTATATATATATATATATGTCTTTTTTATGTACTGTATATATATATATATATATGTCTTTTTTATGTACTGTATATATATATATATATATATATATATGTCTTTTCTATGTACTGTATATATATATATATATATATATATATATATGTCTTTTTTATGTACTGTATATATATATATATATATATATATATATGTCTTTTCTATGTACTGTATATATATATATATATATATATATATATATGTCTTTTTTATGTACTGTATATATATATATATATGTCTTTTTTATGTACTGTATATATATATATATGTCTTTTTTATGTACTGTATATATATATATATATGTCTTTTTTATGTACTGTATATATATATATATGTCTTTTTTATGTACTGTATATATATATTATTTGTTTTGCTGTTTTTTCCCTTGAAACAATAGCATCTGCTGATTATCCATAAACCAATCCAGAGGAATGTGGAAGCATTAGGTTAGTTATAACCAGCTAAATTCTGTTCCATCAATTTTAGATAAAGCGATACATTAAACAATGTCACAGCTGCAGTCACTTTGTTGCAGTGACACTTTTGTGCTGCTGTTTTTTTCTGAAACAGAATAGCTTTTATAGAAACAACATACAATAATGCATTCAATACATAATGTAATATTGGAATAATGAGCTATTTTTGCTAAAACATCTTTTCTTTAATTGAATTATTGTGTTCTATGTGCTAAATGTCCATACATATTACATATGGAATGAAATACAATGGCTGACCAATTTAAATGCTGGTCCAAAATAGAGAAATATATTATTTTATTTTTTTATAATGGGATAGCATATTGCTGCTTATCAGATTTATTCTGTATACATTTTTTTCTACTCAAACTTCCAACATAGAGTTATCTGTTCTGCTCACTTAAACACGTCATGCTGGAGCTCTGTTTGCTTACCCAGAATGCACTACACTTGCCTGTCTGCTGCTGACGTCAGTGGCTGACTCGCTGCTCTACTGAAGTTTTAACACTCACATTAAGTCACCCTTCTTGCATTTCCTTTTATAATAGTTTTAGGTTTTTCTCTTGATTACAAGGAAACTCATTGGTTATATGTTTTCTGCTGTCTGCTTAAAAACAAATAAAATCTATTTTTTTGCAGATATTAAGATGGGTTTTGCATGTCAATATTTTTTTAGTTTGTGTTGAAAATCATTTTAGAGCAGCTGTCTTTTTTTTCTTTGTATAATATTTCTAACTTTTAAATTGATTATCTTTACCTCTGTTGCTCTAAATACATTCATTATAATACATTCATAGCGTCTGAGATCATTTGAGTTTAGGGATTACATTTCCATTGTATGCTTTATGTGATTGATTTCTAGATTTTGTACATTTTTATATACATATATTCCTCAAACAAAAATCTTACCAATAGCACAATACACTTCCTGAGTAAAGTTGTATTTCACCCTTACTCTAAGCTTAACCATTCTGCATGGTTGGTAAAAAAAAAATATACTGATTGTGTATGCCAAATACTAATAATCAAGGCTTTATTTAAAGGGATATGAAAAAGTGCTCCTTTAATAAAAACAAATATGTTAAAGTAAACATAAAAAGAAACAAATTGTGTTAAAAAAAATATGGCAAACAATTTGTCTTTTTGCTAAATGAGCAATTAGAAGTTATCAATGTAGATACTGACCTTAGGGATATAGCAGCTGACATGTTGATAACTTAGGTTGAATTCTTCCTGCACTGAGCATGGGCAAACAGACTTGTTTATCTAGTATTCATTGAATAGTAAACCAGCTCATGTTACTCTAGAAGTTTTTTTGCCATCAAGTTAAATATGCCTTCCTGTAGAGACATCAGACCCCTGTGACAGGAAGTAATAGACACTGCACAAATTAAGTTTAAAAAAAAAAGTAAAATACTTTTAAAGTGATGAATAATATAAATTACACTGATTTATATTAAGTATAAGACACTGCTTAGTGCTTTTTAATTACAGGAATGACATAGACTGATTCATATTCTTTTAAAGGAGATGGGTCAGAGGTTAGTAAGAGAAATGAAACCCCAAGTTTTTCTTTCATAATTCAAACAGAGTATACAATTTTAAAAGTTCCATTTTACTTAAAAAGTTTCCAGTTTGCAGATATTTTATTGAGTTCCATAAACTTGAACTTTGATCTTGACAGTGCCTTTATCTAGTGATTACAAATTCTGATTTATGGAGTTTATTGTGGTGCCACTTCAGACTGTGCATTGCTCTCTCTGTTTTTCCTATACTGGTTTACAGATTCATGCTATTTAGTGCTTCTTGATTGAAGTGTAGCTGCCCTAGTGTCACTAGATTGACACAGATTGGAGCCATTTTTACTTGCTGAAGTGACATTTATGCTGACTCTTGCTTACTTTAATTCATGATATTTTGGTTACAGCATTATTTATATTGCTAATACATTTTATTACTTCATATAAACAATACATTTTATTATATTCTATATATTGGTTAGTTACCTTTTTTTTCTTGTTTGTTTTTTTTTTTTTAGTGTTTTTGCTTTTTTTTCATTATACGCTTTTGAGCATCTGTTGATCTTCATACTGAACTAAGACACTGTAAGTGTTTAAGAGTGAGTTAGCTGCAGAATTTGCAGCCTGTTCAGTAGGAGCGAGAACACACTGCTCGTGGACTTTACAATGCAGCAAGCTGAGAATTTAAAGCTGGTAGGGTGGAAACAAACTGGAAAATGCTTACAGCAGTTTTAACAGGAGAGAATATACACAAAATTGTGGAAAAAGCAGTCAAATCTCAATAAAATCTATCAAAATGACTTGCTGAGATATAGGAGAGGTCATATTATGTGTCTTTTAATCTGTCTGCATTTAAATACTTACATCATTTCCTAGAATACTATTTTGGGTGAGGAGGCTGGTGGCTAAACAGAGGTCCCAAACTGTTACAATACTGCAGAATGCATTTGCACCACAGAACTTGTTTAAAAGATCTGATTTTTTTTCTGGATGTGACAATTTAAAATTGAAAATAGTGCAATGATCCTAAGGCCTAATGTGTATGTTACGCTGAACAGACTGAACTGATCCACATGTCTAATGTTTACAACCTAGCAACAGACTGCATTTAGGAAAATGGAAGCGGATTGTCAATAAATCATTTTCTTCCAGCAAGGCAGATCCTCTTTGATGGAACGTTTTCTTGGGTAGCTGCTTACTGTACTTAAAGCCCAGTGATATATTATCCAGCACACAGCACCTTCCCTAATTCATGTTATTACCGTATATATCTTCTGAAAGCATTTATGTTTTAAAAGCAGTCAGAATAAGTTTGAGGAATGCAAACCAAGAGGTGTTTTTTCCATGTCTGCCTTTGTGACAAACACTTTCAGTATTTAGGAGGGTGCTAACACATTAATGTGAAAGCTAAAACACAGTAAAACTTTTAAATAAACACAATTATAGTAACATATATTTTATAATTTATTAAATGAGAGTGAATTAAAAGAAAATTTTAATCTTAGTTAGGACCTAACAAGTTCACAATAACAAAGTCCTTGATCAATGAAAAACTATACCCCCTTCAATTAAAATTCTTCCTCTCTTTAGATTAATAGTTTAATGAAGCAATCCACATTTGTAATGTTTATCCAGTCTAAGGGCTAGATTACAAGTGGAGCCGTATTTTTTTGCGTAAGGGAAAACTCCTCTAGGATTTTCATTTTTTGCACTTGTCAGGTTGCGTTCGTATTACAAGTTAAAAAAAAAACATATTTTGTGCTAGCATTTACCCGAATATCGCAAAAAAAATGAGCAAGTTTTCGTGTGTGTGTGCATGTATTCCATCATTGAGATCAATGGAGAAAAAAAAGTCAATGTAAATTTTTTTTGGTGAAAACAAACACCCATCGCACAAACAACATAGCATATTCGGATTAGCAAATGTAAAATATCTACAGTAAATATATAGTTAAACATCTTTATTAAATATGAATATTGCATAAATATGTTTTATCATGTTTTAATCTGCTTAATGGCAAAGGGCTATAATGCACTTATATATATGTTTATATATGTGTACATATATATCAATGTTTTTATATATGCATATATGACTGTAAATACATATATACACATCTAAATATATATATATATACTGTATATATCTATATATATATATATATATATATATATATATATATATACAGTATATATATAAATACATCTTTAGAAATTTATACATATGTGTCTCAATGTTAAAGCCATTTGCCTGCCTGACTTTTTTGTGCAATATATTTTTAATTTTTTTTTTATTAGACCGTGTTAATATGAGTGTAACTATACTTTGTAATGTATTTTTGAAGTGTTTTGTGCAACTTTTTTGTTTTCGGAAAACAGTTAACCACATCTCTGAGATTGTGGTAAAGAATGAATCGTAAAGGGCAATTGCGCTATCACAATCGCAATTTCGCTCCTCTTGTAATATCAGCAAAATTAAAATGGCTAGCTTTGTGCACTTGTCGGGTTGCGCTCATATTATGAGTTGAAATTAAGCTGTTTTCGCTTAGAGTATTGCATGCACGTTCACGTATTCCCGCATAGAAGTCAATGGAGAAAAGAATGTGGAAAAAAACATACTACTCATGCACAAACACGCTCACATATTCTCGTGTGCGCTAACCCGAAATAAAATAATATGTTCTATTTATTAATAAATACAGATTTCTACATATATTTATATATATATACACATCCCATGACCCTGCAACATGCTCAGCCCTGGGTGCCACTGGCACTCACAGGAAGCTGTGCTGTCCCCAGAGCCACAAGCAGTTAACCCCAGACAGGTCTGGGTGCAAGAACCATAGGGAAAATTACAAAACAAATTAATACAACACACAGAGAAAACCCAGCACTCACTTACAAGCTCTCAGCTAAGATTTAAAAGCAAAAATGGAAAGGTTAGTCACCGCATCTGGCCAAATGGGACAAGCTCAGGTACCATGTCAAGGTCCGTTCCAATACCTGAGACCCTAAAACAGCCACACAATGCAAGCTTTCAAATCCAAACAAACTGAAAACAAGGGAAGGGTGCACAGGAATATGTAACCACACTAGACATATACAAAACACGGAAGGGAACTGCACTCTCATACCGGACCGGGTACACATCCCATGACCCTGCAACATGCTCAGCCCTGGGTGCCACTGGCACTCACAGGAAGCTGTGCTGTCCCCAGAGCCACAAGCAGTTAACCCCAGACAGGTCTGGGTGCAAGAACCATAGGGAAAATTACAAAACAAATTAATACAACACACAGAGAAAACCCAGCACTCACTTACAAGCTCTCAGCTAAGATTATTAGATACTGCTTGTGGCTCGGGGGACAGCACAGCTTCCTGTGAGTGCCAGTGGCACCCAGGGCTGAGCATGTTGCAGGGTCATGGGATGTGTACCCGGTCCGGTATGAGAGTGCAGTTCCCTTCTGTGTTTTGTATATGTCTAGGGTGGTTACATATTTCTGTGCACCCTTCCCTTGTTTTCAGTTTGTTTGGATTTGAAAGCTTGCATTGTGTGGCTGTTTTAGGGTCTCAGGTATTGGAAAGGACCTTGACGTGGTACCTGAGCTTGTCCCATTTGGCCAGATGCGGTGACTAACCTTTCCATTTTTGCTTTTAAATCTTAGCTGAGAGCTTGTAAGTGAGTGCTGGGTTTTCTCTGTTCGTTATATACATATATATATATATTTACATGATTATATATAGCCTTATATATATATATATATATATATATATATATATATATATATATATATATATATATATATATATATATATATATATATATATATATATGGAGTTGAGTTTCAGAGTTCAGCGCACATAGAATGGAGAAAAACAAAACCAAAACCAAATTATGGTGCAGTATGTCAGTACTAGGCAATCAAAAACTAAACGTGAGATTTAAATGTGCTCACCTTATTTAACCTCAAACATGTGAGGTATGTTGGAAGCATGGAGGGGATGTAATCCCTATCTGTGGTAAAGATGTTTCCAGCTGGTATGCAGAAACTTTTAGCAGGTGGAAATCTTGATATCCCTGGAGTAGAAATATGTTGGTATTTCAGACAAACTTCTCCTCTCTGGAGTTAGGTAGAGACACTTTAATTCTTTTTGCTGGATTTCTTTTCTTGTTACTGTTTATTTCTTTTCTCCTTCTTTATACTTGAAAGGCTTCTCCTCTCTGGAGTATGGTATAAACTTTATGTATGCAAACCAATTAGTGCTCAGTTTACATACTATGAGATCAATTGTGGATATTAATTGCAGCACTCATGAGATGTGTATAAATGATGCTTGCAAGGACACAAAGTGAAATTTAAAATAAAAACAGTTTTATTTTCCAATGTCCAATAAAAAATGATAAACAGAAATCCTCTTTGATAATAGTCCAGATCAGGGATAGAAATAGGTGAGCAGATGAAATATAGTATATTTCTCTAAATCCGGTAGTGAGTTTTTTTTCTTATCAGGGCTGGTGCAAAAACAGCTAGCTGATAAAAATTAGTGATATTGTGGTATAGGATGCTGTAAGTACAGCTGAAGGTAAATTCCTTGCGGTGGTTTTGAGCTCTGAAAAGCTCCCAGAGTTCAGGTGGATAAGTTGGTGTTTATGATGGAAAACCGTAATAAATAGTTACATGAACTGCTGTAAATACAGCTAGCTGTTTTTGCACCAGCCCTGATAAGAAAAAAACTCACTACCTGATTTAGAGAAATATACTATATTTCATCTGCTCACCTATTTCTGTCCCTGATCTGGACTATTATCAAAGAGGATTTCTGTTTATCATTTTTTATTTGACATTGGAAAATAAAACTGTTTTTATTTTAAATTTCACTTTGTGTCCTTGCAAGCATCATTTATACACATGTTTTTCTCCATTCTATGTGCGCTGAACTCTGAAACTCAACTCCATACCTTTTTCCTTCACATTCCATTTGATGATAGTGGAATATTCAGAAACTAGCTGCCATTGAAATATATCAGGAGGAACTATTTAGAGCAAAATAACCATTTGCAACGTACACAGCGCAGATCAAGAAACACCCAAGCAACACAATATATATATATATATATATATATATATTTAGAAATTCTAAGAACATATTCTGCTATGTGCAGAATATAGGAATGTAAAATATTTCCAGTAAATGCATAGTTAAAATCTTTATTAAAAATGAATATTGCATACATATGCTTTTACATGTTTTCATCTACTTAACTGCAAAGGGCTCTATGTCTATATTTGTTTATGTATGTATTTGTGTTTATATGTGTATATATGTCTGTACATACATATGTTCACATATATAGACATATATATATATATATAGATACACTATATATATATATATATATATATATATATATATATATATATATATATATATATATATATATATATATATATATATATATATATATATATATATATATATACAGGGAGTGCAGAATTATTAGGCAAGTTGTATTTTTGAGGATTAATTTTATAATTGAACAACAACCATGTTCTCAATGAACCCAAAAAACTCATTAATATCAAAGCTGAATAGTTTTGGAAGTAGTTTTTAGTTTGTTTTTAGTTATAGCTATTTTAGGGGGATATCTGTGTGTGCAGGTGACTATTACTGTGCATAATTATTAGGCAACTTAACAAAAAACAAATATATACCCATTTCAATTATTTATTTTTACCAGTGAAACCAATATAACATCTCAACATTCACAAATATACATTTCTGACATTCAAAAACAAAACAAAAACAAATCAGTGACCAATATAGCCACCTTTCTTTGCAAGGACACTCAAAAGCCTGCCATCCATGGATTCTGTCAGTGTTTTGATCTGTTCACCATCAACATTGCATGCAGCAGCAACCACAGCCTCCCAGACACTGTTCAGAGAGGTGTACTGTTTTCCCTCCTTGTAAATCTCACATTTGATGATGGACCACAGGTTCTCAATGGGGTTCAGATTATGTGAACAAGGAGGCCATGTCATTAGATTTTCTTCTTTTATACCCTTTCTTGCCAGCCACGCTGTAGAGTACTTGGACGCGTGTGATGGAGCATTGTCCTGCATGAAAATCATGTTTTTCTTGAAGGATGCAGACTTCTTCCTGTACCACTGCTTGAAGAAGGTGTCTTCCAGAAACTGGCAGTAGGACTGGGAGTTGAGCTTGACTCCATCCTCAACCCGAAAAGGCCCCACAAGCTCATCTTTGATGATACCAGCCCAAACCAGTACTCCACCTCCACCTTGCTGGCGTCTGAATCGGACTGGAGCTCTCTGCCCTTTACCAATCCAGCCACGGGCCCATCCATCTGGCCCATCAAGACTCACTCTCATTTCATCAGTCCATAAAACCTTAGAAAAATCAGTCTTGAGATATTTCTTGGCCCAATCTTGACGTTTCAGCTTGTGTGTCTTGTTCAGTGGTGGTCGTCTTTTTTCATTTTTGGAATTTATTGCTGCAGCTATTTGCTTTTTAGAAAAGATTTCCATTTTGTTTTTATTTACTCTAATTTAATAAATGATAAGATATATGATACTATATTTGTGTTTATTTCACAGTTTTGCTGTGTTTTAGCTTTTAAACTAATGTGTTAGCACCCTCATTTGTTTCAATCTACCTGAATTGTAGCTTAGTGGGAGAGCTACTTATAGGTAGGGATTGGCGAATGTTTCTAAAAATTCAAAATTTCTTTGTTCTAATCGAATTTAGAATGTTTATATAGCATTCTAACATTCTATTTTAGAATTTTTGTTTTCTAATTTTTCAACAACATTTGAAAATATTTGTTCAAATAATAGAATGTTTAGCTATGTATTTTATATCACATTCAATTTCGAAATGTAATATTCAGATTCAAAATAATATTTGTAGCCTAACAATCGGCCAGATTACGAGTTTTGCGGTAAGAGGGGTGCGGTGCTAATTTGAACGTTATTCTCACCGCTCACTTCCCTACAACTCTGGTATTACAGGTTTTTATAAACCCGGCGTTAAAAGGCAAGAAGTCAGCGTAGAGAAAAATTGTGCTCCATACCGCACTCCAATACCAGCGCTACTTAAGTCAGCAATGAGCTGGTTGTACGTGCTCGTGCACGATTTCCCCATAGACATCAATGGGGAGAGCTGGCTGAAAAAAAAGTCTAACACCTGCACTAAAGCAGTGTAAAGCTCAGTAACGCAACCCCATTGATTCCTATGGGGAAACACATTTTATGTTTATACCTAACACCCTAACATGAACCCCCGAGTCTAAACACCCCTAATCTTACACTTATTAACCCCTAATCTGTCACCCCCGACATCGCCGACACCTACATTATATTTATTAACCCCTAATCTACCGCTCCGGACATCGCCGCCACTATAATAAACATATTAACCCCTAAACCGCAGCACTCCCGCCTTGCAAACGCTAGTTAAATATTAACCCCTAATCTGCCGTCCCTAACATCGCCGCCACCTACCTACATTTATTAAACCCCTAATCTGCCGCCCCCACCTTCGCTGCCACTATACTGAAGTTATTAACCCCTGAACCTAAGTCTAACCCTAACCCTAAAACCCCCTAACTTAAATATAATTAAAATAAATCTAAATAAAATCTACTATTAATAACTAAATAATTCCTATTTAAAACTAAATACTTACCTATAAAATAAACCCTAAGCTATCTACAATATAACTAATAGTTACAATGTATCTAGCTTAGGGTTTATTTTTATTTTACACGCAAGTTTGTATTTTAACTAGGTAGAATAGTTAATTAATAGTTTTTAACTATTTACTAACTACCTAGTTAAAATAAATACATATTTACCTGTAAAATAAAACCTAACCTGAGTTACACTAACACCTAACCTTACACTACAATTAAATAAATTACCTAAATTAAATACAATTAACTAAATAAAATACAATTACCTAAATTACAAACAAAAAACAAAATTACACAAAATATAAAAAAATTACAAGATATTTAAACTAATTACACATAATCTAATAGCCCTATCAAAATAAAAAAGTCCCCCCAAAATAAAAAAAACCCTAGCCTAAACTAAACTTCCAATAGCCTAGCCTAAACTAAACTACCAATAGCCCTTATAAGTGCCTTTTGCGGGGCATTGCCCCAAAGAAATCAGCTCTTTTACCTGTAAAAAAAATACAAACAACCCCCTGAACAGTAAATCCCACCACCCACACAACCAACCTCCCAAATAAAACCCTAACTAAAAAACCTAAGCTCCCCATTGCCCTGAAAAGGGCATTTGTATGGGCATTGCCCTTAAAATGGCATTTAGCTCTATTGCAGCCCAAAGCCCTAACCTAAAAATCAAACCCACCCAATAAACCCTTAAAAAAACATAACACTAACCCCTGAAAATCCACTTACAGTTTTGAAGAGCCGACATCAAACCTCAACGAAGCGGCAGAAGTCCTCATTGAAGCGGCAAGAAGTCCTCAACGAAGCCGGGAGAAATCTTCATCGAAGCCGGGAGAAGTGGTCCTCCAGATGGGCAGAAGTCTTCATCCAGACGGCATCTTCTATCTTCATCCATCCGGCGCGGAGTAAGTCCATCTTCAAGACATCCGTTGCGGAGCATCCTCTTCTTCCGATGACTACCCGACGAATGATGGTTCCTTTAAGTGATGTCACCCAATATGGCATCCCTTAGGTTCTGATTGGTTGATAGAATTCTATAAGCCAATCGGAATTAAGGTTGAAAAAATCCTATTGGCTGATGCAATCAGCCAATAGGATTAAACTTCAATCCTATTGGCATATCCAATCAGCCAATAGGATTGAGCTCGCATTCTATTGGCTGTTCCAATCAGCCAATAGAATGCAAGCTCAATCCTATTGGCTAATTGGATCAGCCAATAGGATTGAAGTTTAATCCTGTTGGCTGATTGCATCAGCCAATAGGATTTTTTCAACCTTAATTCCGATGGGCTGATAGAATTCGTTCTAACATTCAAATTTAAATATAAGCACATTCACTCATCCCTACCTATAGGAGAGGTATACACTCTCCTTGTGATTCGCCTTGTTGTTTTCTTAAACAAATACTTACATACCTGTGTGTGATACCTCTTCATGTAAATAATCATAGTAGGACTAATCTAAAACATTAAAAAATTCTAATCTTTTAATAATTAATTCATTTTTGCTCACTAGAAGGTTTGTGTCAGTAGTTATTTTATCATACAAATATTACTGTAACTGATGATCTAAAGATCTTCACTTTGGTAAGATTATCTAACACGTCTTATCAATACTGTAAAGTCCCTCAGATTATTTTAGAAAGCCACATTTTAAGGAGAGATGTCTGCATTGCAATATAATACTCAAAAAGGTTCCCAAACATTTTGTGAGATTTCTCTTCATGGCAGTAAGTTTTTGGTCATCAGGGCCATAGTGAGAAGCCAGTCGGTGCTTTCTAGCAGAGAGTGTCCAACAGACTATATTTTACTAGCTAAGAAGAATGCAAACATACCAAGGTAATCCGCATATATAATGTAAAGAAGCCAAAGAGAAATTCATTGTGAGCCTCATCTGCATTTAACTACCCAGAATATTTAGTTGCAGGAGAAGTACTGTGTTCTTGGTTATTGTATGAAAAATTTGAACTGTTATATGTAACTTCTTGACTGTATTTCTAGTGAAATTATCTACAGTGACTTTTAATGTACCTGTATTGAGTTTTTCTGTAAAATAGATGTTAAAATAAATAAGATTGTTTTAACCCCTTAATGACAACTGACGTACCAGGTACGTCCTGCAAAAACTTGCAGTTAGTGACAATGGACGTACCTGGTACGTCAGTTGTCTAAGAGAGTGCTGGAAGCGATCGCAATCGCTTCCAGCAGCTCTCAGGGTATTGCAGTGATGCCTCGATATTGAGGCATCCTGCAATACCCTTTAAAAAGCATCCGATGCAGAGAGAGCCACTCTGTGGCCCTCTCTGCACCGGTAGCGATGGGGCCGTTCGTTGGTGGGTGGGAGCTTACAAGGAGGAGGGTGGGCGGCCCATCGCTACCCGGCATCCGGTTCCTTCAAGTGCATTGTGCACGCCGGAATCCGGGAGCGCGCGGGGGGGGGCTGCGTGCACGCGCGCGCGTGCGTGCGTGTGCGCGCGTGCGCGCAGCAATCACTGGCACTGCCACCAATGAATTTTGGTAAGAGGGAGGGGGGCAGCAAACAGTAATTTTTTTTAATAATAATAGGATCTGGTAGGGTTAGGGGGGTGGGGGTACTGGGGGGGGCAGCTACACTACAGAAAAAATGGAAAAAAAAACATTTAAAAATAAAAAAAAACACTTTATTTTTTGGGGAAAACTGGGTACTGGCAGACAGCTGCCAGTACCCAAGATGGTGGCAATTAGGTAGGTGGGGAGGGTTAGAGAGGTGTTTGGGGGGGATCAGGGAGGTTGGGGGTTAAGGCAGGGGTCCATCACAGCTGAATAATTAAAAAAACAAAAAAACAAAAAAAAAAAACACCTTTTATTTTAGTACTGGCAGACTTTCTGCCAGTACTTAAGATGGCGGGGACAATTGTGGGGTGGGGGAGGGAAGAGAGCTGTCTGGGAGGGATCAGGGGGTGGGATGTGTCAGGTGGGAGGCTAATCTCTACACTAAAGCTAAAATTAACCCTGCAAGCTCTCTACAAGCTACCTAATTAACCCCTTCACTGCTGGGCTTAATACAAGTGTGGTGCGCAGCAGCATTTAGCGGCCTCCTAATTGCCAAAAAGCAACGCCAAAGCCATATATGTCTGCTATTTCTGAACAAAGGAGATCCCAGAGAAGCATTTACAACCATTTGTGCCATAATTGCACAAGCTGTTTGTAAATAATTTAAGTGAGAAACCTAAAATTGTGAAAAATGTCACTTTTTTTTTTATTTGCTCGCATTTGGCGGTGAAATGGTGGCATGAAATATACCAAAATGGGCCTAGATCAATACTTTGGGTTGTCTACTACACTACACTAAAGCTAAAATTAACCCTTCAAGGTCCCTACAAGATCCCTAATTAACCCCTTCACTGCTGGGCATAATACACGTGTGGTGCGCAGCTGCATTTAGCGGCCTTCTAATTACCAAAAAGCAACGCCAAAGCCATATATGTCTGCTATTTCTGAACAAAGGGGATCCCAGAGAAGCATTTACAACCATTTTTGCCATAATTGCACAAACTGTTTGTAAATAATTTCAGTGAGAAACCTAAAGTTTGTGACAAAATTTGTGAAAAAGTGAACAATTTTTTTTATTTGCTCGCATTTGGCAGTGAAATGGTGGCATGAAATATACCAAAATGGGCATAAATCAATACTTTGGGTTGTCTTCTAAAAAAAAATATATACATGTCAAGGGATATTCAGGGATTCCGGACAGATATCAGTGTTCCAATGTAACTAGCGCTAATTTTGAAAAAAAGTGGTTTGGAAATAGCAAAGTTCTACTTGTACTTATTGCCCTATAACTTGCAAAAAAAGCAAACAACATGTAACCATTGGGTATTTCTAAACTCAGGACAAAATTTAGAAACTATTTAGCATGGGTGTTTTTTGGTGGTTGTAGATGTGTAACAGATTTTGGAGGTCAAAGTTAGAAAAAGTGTGTTTTTTTCCATTTTTTCCTCATATTTTATATATTTTTTATATTAAATTATAAGATGTGATGAAAAAAATGGTATCTTTAGAAAGTCCATTTAATGGCGAGAAAAACGGTATATAATATGTGTGGGTACAGTAAATGAGTAAGAGGAAAATTACAGCTAAACACAAACACTGCAGAAATTTAAAAATAGCCATTGTCATTAAGGGTAAGAAAACTGAAAAATGGTCCGGTCATTAAGGGGTTAAATTAAAGCTCACAATGTAGCATAAACAAACCCTAATCTCCCTAAAGCATTGGTCCCAAAGCTATGTTAGTGATTTCATGTTGGGCAGCCGGACAATCTTCTGGTGACTTGGCACAATCCCCATCTAAACCTGTACCCTAGCTCCTGCTCTTAATCCCACCATGTATTTTTTTCACAACTGAACAGTCATTTTACCCCTTGGCTGCCAGTAACATACTTATCAATAATATTATCTTTTTGGATGTCTGCAAGTGACACATCTACACAGAATGAATTTGATCCTCTTGACTCCTTATCACTTATTTATTTTCCATATTTGTAATGTGTTGGGACCTTTTACTTTTAGCCAACACTCAGACTTTAAAAAAACTAGACAATTAAGTGTCCAGTATTTTTGTGAAGATTTTACTGGACAGCCTGCTAAAATACTGAACTATAAAACACAAATTTGACCAACAAGGTCAAAACAGCAGTAGCACTGTTTAACACAGCTTAATGTGCACTAGCCGAATAAAATTCTTTCACTCAATTAATTCAGCACATATTAAAAACATCCATTAACAACAAATTAATTGCATATCTTTCCAATTTGACATTAAAAGGTCTGTTAGAACATCTTTCCTTATGTTGTTCATTTAGTCTATAAAACATTATAAGCAATAATACGTAGAGAGGAGCATTTTTACCTGTATAAAAGTTATGTAATGAAAAGGTGTAATCAACTACTTACACCAGGTATGGTCTTTTCTGCGTACGCTGATTTCCCAGGTTCTATCTTTTTGTAGCGAGTGAGCTTGCACTTACAAGTAGTTACCAGAGATGCTGCCCTGTAACAGAAGATCAATATATGTACTCGGCTATTTAGCTGCAATTTATTCTAATACAATTCTAATTAGGATACTAAAAATACATATATTCTTACTATGAACAATTGCATTAAATTAATTTCTTAGCATACAAAAGATAAACTTGATCCTACACAGGGCTATGAATATAAGCAACATATAGACTGTTTAAATCTTATTTATTATAACTTGACTATGTTCTTACCAATAATCTTTTATATATATATATATATATATATATATACTTTACCAGATGATATTCAGCTTCAAGACTTGTCCCACCTCATATAAAATAAGTTTAATTGCAATGGATAAGGAGAAGTATGGCCCACTTTGTTTTATAGTTTGACTGTCTCCCACGCAACAGTTCAGTCAGTTACAAAATCAGCAGCCAGTCTCCCTTCCCCTATCCTGCATACAACTTATATTCTTAATCATAGGTGTGGAATATGGGCGGCCCTTCGAAACCTTGTCCCTGCTATTGGGTATCTGGAATATCTAATCGGATTGGCCCTTAACGGAGCAGAACATGTTCACCATGGAAACGCATCTTTTGAACAGTTAATTCTCTTAACTGTCCTACTGGGTTCTGGCCACTTGGGCCAGTAGACATACAACACAGCAATACATTTAACCAGCATTTTTAACAACTTAATTATTATTATATGAAATGGTTATTCATTTGATCATAACTTCCTGCAACAATTATTTACAATATTTGTTTTAGATAGGGTAGTATCTTATGAATTTTCTGAACATTTTGATATGAAACATCAATATATTATATTAAAACAATTTATATTGCTAACTATTCAATATTAATGGTATTTATATATCTGTTATATATGTATTCACACAATTACATCAGGTTTTACATTTCTAACAAATTCTGCATGCATGAATTATTATATGTCTGAGAAATATAGAGACACAGCGGTTATTATTCCATACAGATGATCTTGTATTTAGTATCTTTTAGCCCCATCTGGAACACAGAAAACAACATGTTATATATCATGCAAACATGAGAGACTATCACAATTGCTATTCAATCTATACAGATTTAAATCTATCTCCCAGATATATATTCAATATAGTCTGGGGCATACATTTGATATGTTTATCTGCAATATTATCAATGTAGTTATTATTCAATACAGAAATTACCCCCTTAATATAATACGTCCAGGCTCAATATATATACATATATGGGTTATTTGAATTATTTCAAACATACATATGAAACTATTGGCATTATTTATTTTTCAAAATGTATTTATCTTTATATATGCCACACAGGGAATTGCAAATGCCAATTTGTCTGTTTCTTGTATATGGAGACTTCATAAACAGCATAGGTCATTTTACGAGTAGTTGTAAAAGTCACAATACAACATATTTTCTGTTTAGCTAGCAATACAGATGTGTATTTGATGTTTAGGGGCAATTAACACCTCTATGCTAATCACTGTGTATTCAGAATTTTTCCTGTTTATCCAGTTCATGGATCAAGAATGTGTCTCCCTGCACAGCATGAATCATTTTACAAATCTGTATTAATTCTCAGTTCCTTTGAAATATGTTTGTAGCTTCATCTAGGGAGCAAATGCTTCCCTTTTGTTTCTTGGGACATCCTGTCTGCAATTTTAGTCTTTAGATATTTTTATTCAAACTTGTGGGGGTTTTGTGAATCAAATCCTGACATTAGAATTTCAATCCTATTTCAGTAATATCTGATAAAAAATATGGTTTCATACATAAACATATTCCCCTGTCCTATTGACATACATATATATATATATATATATATATATATATATATATATATATATATATATATATATATATATATATATATATATATATATATATGTATTTACCTGTACCCTGACATAATCCCCCCTTTCAAATTCAAATATATGTAGGACACATGTATTTGAATTGGATCAAAGTCAGTGGTACTTGGTGAGGATGTTGGCCGTATACATCATAGACAGTCCTTTAAGTAGCAAGTCCGTAATTTTTGAGCCTTCATGTTTATCAGCTAGGCATCTCTAAACTACAGTATATTTTTAGTGCATTTGGGGATATGACACTTCATTCTCCCTCTATGACTTGTAGTTGGGACCTGGGATGACATGCCTGCAATTGATTGATATGGACACATTTATCTATGAAACTTTCATTTTTGGGGATCTGTATTTTATAGGCCACTGGAGATATTTTGTCAGTAATGACAAAAGGACCTTTCCATGAGGGAAGAAATTTCTTCTCCCTAACCTGATCTCTTCCAAAGTTATAAAGATAAACTTTATCATTTATTTCATATTCCTTTTTGGACGTCTTCAGATCATAATAGGTTTTAGTGGCAGTTGCGGCTCTTTCTAAATTCCTTTGATCAAATGCAAAGGCATATTGCAGGTGCTTTCTTAGGTTCTCCAAATATTGATGTGTATTGGCAGCGTTTATCAAGTTTTGGTCTGATGTACGGTACTGCAATATTCCCTAATATATATGATGCCTTAAGTTATGAATGTAGATAATCCTATATAAGCAGGACTCAATTGTAATGTGAGGCTGCTACCATATAGGAATAACAGTGGTGAGTTTATCTTTATACTTATTCAATTGGTCTCTTAAGTAAACAATTATTATTTACAAGGATGCCATAGAATCAAATCTGTTTTCCCCTTCCAGTAATAATAAACTGGCAATCTGTTGTCACAATGCAGTAGTATGGTAAGTTGAGGGGTATTAGTAGGTTAAATACATGTCTGTTGAGAGCGTGTATGATAAAGTAGTTAGGCGTGTGCTGAGACAGTTTAAGTATAGAAGTGATTAGACAAACAGTTCATAGAATGTAGCAATTTAAGTAAAGATATACTTGCGCTATGATCATGGGAGGTCTTGAGATCTTAAGTCCGTAATCATTACTTTGTATCCTCAGAGGAATGAGGTCTTCAGTCAGCAAACGCTGTTAACAAGTTGCTTTCAAACAGAGTTCAGCGTTCTGTGTCTGCAGCGTCCTGTGTCTGAGTGGGGATGACGTCAGCGAGCTGAAAGCGGATCCGCAGCACACAGGTTGAGGAGTGATTTTAGTTAGCGTTCTCCTATTGTTATGGAGATTTGAATTGGTAAGTTTTTTATAAAGGCTTCTTAGAACAATCAACGTAAAAGAGGTTTGAAAAGAAAAGATCCGATTATGGATAATAATCAAAAGGCTTCAAAATTAGGAGTTTAGTATCCAGGAAGTTTTCTGTGTGAACGTGAGGTACTACACACTTGCAATTATCAAGCAATTGGTTGAAGTCTAAGTCCCTCCTTATATAGAGTTTGTAGAAAGAGGATATCTGCCTTTTAAAGGGACAGCAGATATGACAGGTACAGCAGATGCTGAGGTAGAACCATTCTTCTACCAGTCATCAGTTCAAAAGGTGACATCTTGGTAGCACTAATTGGAGTTGCTCTTAATGCGATTAAGACTAGAGGGAGTTTTACATCCCAGTCTTTACCCGTTTCACTCACAAACTTTTTGAGGATTTTAACAATGGACTGGTTGTAACGCTCTACACCACCACTTGAGGCAGCTCTATAAGCGATATGGAGCTTTCTTTTTGCCCCTAGTATTTTCCACATTTTGGTCATCACTTCGCTAGTGAAGTGGATTCCCTGATCTGACTTGATTCTTTGGGGCAAACCAAATATGGAAAACACGTGGTTGATGAACAATGCTGCACATGTTTCAGCACTATTGTTAGGTGCACTGATACACTCTACCCATTTAGTGAACAGGCATGTCACTGTTAACATGTATTTGTTACCTCTTGATGACCTAGTTACTGGACCAATAAAATCAATTTGTATATCTGACCATGGCATTACCATCCCCCTTTTCTGCAATGGCGCTCTATACGTTGGCACAGTGGGTTGGAACTGTAGACAGATTAAACAACCTTGACAGTAGTTTTGAACATCTTTCAACATGTGTGGCCAAAAAGCATAATCACGTAATATTTCATACGTGAGTTTGGCACCACGATGACCAGATGTTTGAGCATCATGGGCATGTTGAAGCATTAGACCTCTGAACTTAGTGGGTACTACCCATTGCTGAATGCCAGTTTTTGAGGCTCTAATTAACAAACCATCCTGTAACTTGAATTGTGTTCTGGATTTCATCAAGATTCTAAGATCTTCTTTGCCAATACAATCATCTTTTGAGATGGGGTTGCTTTCAGGATCTTCTATGTGTTTATAGAAGATGCCTGCAATGGGGTCTTCTTTTTGACTAGTGATCAGGTCCTCAATAGGAGAATCCTGACTCCGTTGTACAAAGTTAGGCTCACTCTGTTGTTTAGCCTGGTTTCTGGTAATGGCTTCTACCTGAATTGCACCCATTAAGTGGTCAATATTAAGGAGTTCTCCAGTTATGGCTCCTTGTTTGGCTAATGAATCTGCAAGATCATTGCCTTCCTTATCAGGACCTAGAACCCTGGAATGACCCTTGGTCTTTTTCCAATGTATGGTTAAATCATTGGATACCACCAGATTATCAATCTCGCAGAACAACTTGCCATGCTTGACTGGCTTCTTATTGCTTTTCTGCATGCCATTTCTTTTCCAAGTTGGCAGGTATTCAACAAAACTGTCATGCACATAATTTGAGTCAGTTATGATCACAAATTCATGAATACCATGTTCAATAGCCATTTCAATGTTTTTAAGAACAGCATTGAGTTCTGCAACTTGGCTGGATCTTGGTCCAATGTTGAAACCTATAGATATATTTGGGAATCCATTTGCCCAAGTTATACCAATGCCAGTGACTAATCTGCACTCATTATCAATAGTGGCATGGTAAGAACAACCATTAACATATACCCAAGGTAATGTTTGACAATGGTCCTCATTGTACATTTTCTGATAATTGTTTCATCTTCTGATAATTCTTCCCCAGGATCTCTAGCAGTACAGTCGTGGAGCTCAGCAAGCCCCTGTGCGACTGGATTCTTTTTATTCTGCTTGTAGCGAATTTCTAAAGGCCAGCCTTGTAAGGAAAGAGTCCACGCCGTTATGCGTCTATTTGACAAATTCCCGTCTATTATTCTTTCACTTTGCAAATATAGCAAAGGCTAGTGGGCCGTTTCTACAATAATTTTTTCGCCCTGTATATAGCTGCGGAAATTTTGTAGAGCCCATACAGTAGATAAGAGGGCTTTTTCGCAATCGCTAAATTTTATTTATACTGGGGAAAGCATTTTGCTCGCATAAGCTATGGCTTTGCTTAAATTATCATGTTTCTGGTATAAAACAGCACTCATGCTTACATCCGTGTAACCTGTCTCTAAGAAGAAAGGTTTACCACCTTCAGGGTACGCTAAGCAAGGTGCTTGAGTGAGTTTTTTTTTCAGCTCTTTTATGGCTGTCTCTTGAGACTCACTCCAGTGACATTTCAAATCCTTATTTTGTAGAAGTAGTAGTGGTTTAGCTAATTCTGCATAATTATCAATTAATTTGCGAGAATAATTTGTCATACCCAGGAATGATCTCAATTCCTTTGTTAGTTGGGTTTTTAGAATTTACTATAACTTCCACCTTTTTCTTCTGAGAATTTAGTCCTTCAGAAGTAACTTCATGTCCCCAAAAGTTTACATGAGTGCGGCACCATTGAGCTTTTTGTAGGGATAATTTTACACCTGCCCTTTTAAGTTGGCTGAGGATGTGTTTAAGCTCTGCGATGTGTTTGTCAAAGTCTGTGCTTTTGATTAAGACATCATCAACATAAGATAAGGTCCCCCTTTCCAGTACATCAGACATGGCCTTATGCATGAATACAGCAAATTCATGTCCAGAATTTATGTATCCAAAAGGAAGTCTCTGAAATGCATACTGGACCTTTTGGAAGGAGAATGCCAGCTTATATTGGTCTTCCTCATGTACCTTGATGGTCCAATATCCCTGTGCACAATCAATGGCAGTGAATATTTTGGATCCATGCATCTGTGCTAGGCACTGGTCAATATATGGCAAAGGCCATCCAGACATGTACACTTGTTTGTTTAGCTGTCTTAAGTCAGCACACAAACGCCATTGTCCATTGGGCTTAAGAACACCTAGAATAGGATTATTATAAGAGCTGTGCACCTGTCTGATAATACCTCTTTCTTCCAAATTCCTTATGATTTCTGCAAGAGAATCATATGAGGCTAAAGGAAGTCTGTATTGTTTGACAAATACAGGTGGTGCATTGGGATCTGTTTGTATTCTTGCAATGTGCAAGTCTGTAGTACCACAGTCATAAGAATCCTTAGCAAAAATATCCTCGTACTCCATCAGGAGTTCTCGCAGCAGTTGGCGTTCATCATCGCTGGAACAGCCATTAGCTAAGGATATTTGCTCTTCGACTATTTGCTGAAATCCTGGAAAGATTTCAGGCTGTCCTATTTCATAGGCTTCTTCCAACCTAGAGGTGAGATCCCCTTGATTATAGTTTACATTGCCCCCCTGACTCTGGGTATTGGAGTAATCTTGCTGTTTGATCAGCTGATCAAATACTAGAGAGGCTTCTTCAATTTTACAGATGCCTTCCTCTGAGCTGAAGGGATAAATAGACTGAATATTAAATAGACCCTCTGGCATAGATGCAAATGATTGTTCTATTAACTGTTCTTCAGTTAAATATCCTTCAGGTATTAGCCCAATTACATTATTCTGGAATCCAAAAGTGTAATAACTTGATTCCAGTGCATATCCTATGGTAGTCCCCTTGGATAAGGTTATATCCTGTGGGGTCATGTTATGTACAATAACATGTATTGGAACAGTTCCAATATTCACCATAAGAGTGTAGGTCACTGTGACACCCAGATTTTGTATTCTATGGGAGAGGCAAATTAGTGTTTCAGAAGTTTTTAATTTCTGACCTCTCTTTACCTGTAAGGGTAAAAGAAATTTATCAGCCCCAGCAGGAATTATAACATCGTTAGACACCTGCATATTTACAGCATATGGTAATTGCTGGTTTGATTTCAGGGCTGCATTTTCATCCTGAAATACTTCAGGGTCCCCCTTTAACCTGCTCCAGAGGCAAGAGCTAATCAAATCTATTTGTATGGCATATCTATGTAAGATATCATTGCCAATGTTTATTTGATTATGGGTAGTGTTTAAAACTAAAAACAGGTGCTTCACTGATTTATTACCTATAGATACAGATAATAAGCATTTAGCTGTGATGTTATAGCTTTCAAACCTGTTATCCAGGTTATGGACACAGTGGTCTTGGGGAGAAAGATATTTAATCACTTTAGGTTCAGCTATCTGAAGCCTTCGCTTATATAGCTAGCTTCCTGTTTTAAGTTTAATTTAGCATACTTGGTTTTACCAAGGTTGTGTACTTGTATAGGGATAAATAGATCCTCTCTAACTCTCTCAATCCCTGTGAGGTATTGAGCGTGCCCCCCCTTAGGGATTTTATGATCCCCCTTGTGGAGAGATATGGTTAAGACATTGCCATCTAGGGAAATATTCGCTATCTTTCCAGGGGACATTTTAAAAGTATTACCATCAGAGCCACTTAAAGGAGTTTGATCATCTATCTGTAAAATAGTGATTTCAGGTACAGAGTTATTCCTGAAATGAATCTCCACAGCATCTGGTTTCTCTTCCACTACGTGACAGTTATGTCGGGGGCGAGATATACCAGATTTTTCATAATTGATAGGCCTTTTAACTTGTGACCAAATTACATTATTTATGCAATCAATTATGGTGCTTAGTCGCTTCAGGAGATCACTACCAATAATTAAACGATCAGTTGGCAGATCCACTATAATGACAGGGTGTCTTATGACCCTGTTCCCCAGTTTAAATTTTAGCCGGGCCGTACCGTAGACTTTTAAAGAGTCATCCCCAAATCCTATTAGAGAACAATCAAATTCTTTTATTTTAGGTTTGTGGGGTGTTAGCTCATTTAGTTGTGTGTAGTACCTGTGGGATAAAATAGTTGCCTGAGACCCAGTATCAATTAATCCCATGATAGGGTTGGAGACGGAATCTTGCAGCTCAGCTAATACATAATATCTCCCTGCATTTTCTACCATTTCACACATAAAGTTGGCGTTATCATACATCTGTGGGCTTCGCCATGTGTTACCTGAATTCGCCATGCTTTCCGATGCAGAAGAAGCTTCATACCTACCGGTCTCCTCTATAACAGGGTCGGCTGGATTCTTGTGTACTGCATCTATGGAAATAAGGTTAAAAGGACACTGCAAAGGGAAAGATTGGTTAATGCTTTCAGGCCGAGGTTACTTGTCATCACAGCTAAATTGTCCATTTCCGGTCTGTGGGGAGAGAACATGATTAGTATCATTGATATTTATTATTACATTTTGTATATATCTCCCCTCCCTCTCAGGTGATACTGCAGTATTTATGACTGTGCCTGTGGTCCACTGCTGACCACCGGCTGTCCCCCTAAAAAAGTATTGTTCGGTTGCTGAGCCGTAGAAGGTTGATTCATATTAGCGAATTGTTCGCTCAACCGATTTAACTGGGTAAAAAGCATATCTACCTTATTGTACAAGTTACCTCTACTCCTGGGTCTATCTCTTGGTGCCCCATAATAGTGATTCCTGGACCATTGGGTCCCCTCAGAATCAGGGCCGCTATTTCTATTTTGGCGTGGTTGCCCCTGGGGTTCAGCTTGTTCAGCGTTATGATTTTGGGGAGCAGTATATACTTGGGGTGTCTGGTTACCATGAGAATATCTTCGCCGTCTATTGTATCTACCTTTTCGGGGGTACCAATTATTTGGTGAGTATTCTCTTTGTGAGTTATTATTCACCTGATTATGTCCCCCAATTTGGTTATATATTCATATCCTTTATTGAAGTAAAGAATTTGTTATGTTTACTGTCAAATACCCAGGGCAGAAATTCAATTTTTAATTTCTCACTTGTTACATTCATTATAGCTAATGCGTTTTCAAAAGCCTCTAAGTGATCAATTACAGATTTTGTTCCCTTATTGGAGAATATAGGTACTGCACCCTCTATGAAAGTAACTATTTTATGGGAATCATATACCTTATTAGACTTATTTTGGGATTCTCTATTAGAGGTTCCCTCACCCGCACCAGCTGAGTTACAGCAGTTCTCTGGATTTACATCATGAGGTGATTGTCTATTTGGAAAATCTATTTCTGACCCATTAGGGGTCATTTGTCTATACTCTTCCATATAATTTTGTACTTCGTCCCTGACGCGTTCTCTAAGGGAGTTAGCATTATCTGCATTATTCTCACTGTTAATATACGGGTTTTCATTATGGCGATATGATCTTTTAAATCACTTAATTCTCTCTGGCTTTGCGCAAGCAGTTTATTTAATTCTTGTATCTGTGCGAGTAAGTCTATGTTATGCTTATCTAAGGCGGTTAGGTTTTGGGCAAATTCATCCATTTTATTTTTGGCTATTTTTACATCCACTTCGCATCTGCGTGAGGAACGAATACTACTTTCTAGCTCCTGTATCTGCAATTGTTTGTTTATTACACAAAGCAACATTTCGCCAATAATGCATATCAAAAGGGGCCAAGATTTTAGTATTAGTTTGTCTCGCTTTTTGAGAGTCTTGCATTGATTAATCATTAATAATTCTTGGAAAAATTCATTTTTTTCATTCCACATATTATTATTAAGGGTGATATTTTTAGCCCTAATTTCAAGCATATCCATAAAATCATTTAATTCACCCACAATATTAAACTTCTCTTTAATGTGACTTATGACATCTTTCTTAAGGATCTGACCTTTTGTAAGGGGTATTGTGATGGAACCATTTTCAATACTATGTATAGAATTAAATGAGTTACTTCTGGCTTAGTATTTAGTTAAATTAAAACGCTAATACAATTTTTACCAATAAAAAGAGAGAAAAAAAACAAAAAAAAAACTTTAGAATAAAAAAGAAAAAAACTTTATATTTTCAAAAAAAAGAATATTAATTTTGAAATAAGATTTTTTTTAATATTTTTATGAATTTTGAAATATGAAAAAAATGAATAATTTTTATGAATTTTGAAATATGAAAAATTTATATTTTTGATTAATTTTAAAATATGAAAAATGTATATTTTTATTAATTTTTCAAAATTAATCTTTAACAATATTTCAAAATATCAACATCAATCTCGAAATATGAACATCAATATTTCAATCTTAAAAAAAAAAAAATATTTTCAAAATATTAATATTGAAATATGAATTTTTTCCTCTCTTTTTTAATAATTTCTATTTACTACAAATATATGATATCAATATGATAAATATTAATAAATCTCAGCAAGTGCCTCCATACAATATGTCAGTATATTTATAAGAATTTTCAGTAGTGCTTTTCAAATAATATATTAGTCTATGACAAGGTTATAACACAATATATTCAAATAATTATCCTTTAAAAGTATCAGCCCTCAATCAATATGCATCTACTAGAAACCATAAAATTAATATAAATATCTGAATTCTTTTATTTAGTTAATATCTATGAGCATATTGGAATATATTTGTAATACCAGGACATGAAACAATATTATACACATTTTCAAAGCTATTAAGATATGCTATACTTCTTACAAAGCTCATAAAAAGTTTACCTTTAAAACCAGTCTTGCTTACAATAGCCTTTCATTCAATTAACACAGTGAGACTAAAGTATAAACCACTAAAACATTCAGATTGGTATAATTCTAACAGTGTTTATATGAACAAGATCAATATATGTACACAGCTATTTAGCTGCAATTTATTCTAATACAATTCTAATTAGGATACTAAAAATACATATATTCTTACAGTGAACAATTGCTTTAAATGAATTTCTTAGCATACAAAAGATAAACCTGATCCTACACAGTGCTATGAATATAAGCAAAATATAGACTGTTCTCTTTAAATCTTATTTATTATAACTTGACTATGTTCTTACCAATAATCTTTTATATATATATATATATATATATATATATATATATATATATATATATATATATATATATACACTTTACCAGGTGATATTCAGCTTCAAGACTTGTCCCACCTCATATAAAATAAGTGTAACTGCAATGGATAAGGAGAAATATGGCCCACTTTGTTTTATAGTTTGACTGTCTCCCACACAACAGTTCAGTCAGTTACAAAATCAGCAGGCAGTCTCCCTTCCCCTATCCTGCATACAACTTATATTCTTAATCGTAGGTGTGGAATATGGGCGGCCCTTCGAAACCTTGTCCCTGCTATTTAGTATCTGGAATATCTAATCGGATTGGCCCTTAACAGAGCTGAACATGTTCACCATGAAAAAGCATCTTTTGAACAGTTAATTCTCTTAACTGTCCTACTGGATTCTGGCCACTCAGTCCAGTAGACATACAACACAGCAATACATTTAACCAGCATTTTTAACAACTTAATTATTTCTATGAAATGGTTATTCATTTGATCATAACTTCCTGCAACAATTATTCACAATATTTGTTTTAGATAGGGTAGTATCTTATGAATTTTCTGAACATTTTGATATGAAACATCAATATATTATATTAAAACAATTTATATTGCTAACTATTCAATATTAATGGCATTTATATATCTGTTATATATGTATTCACACAATTACAGCATGTTTTACATTTCTAACAAATTCTGCATGCATGAATTATTATATGTCTGAGAAATTTAGAGACACAGCGGTTATTATTCCATACAGATGATTTTGTATTTAGTATCATTTAGCCCCATCTGGAACACAGAAAACAACATGTTATATATCATCCAAACATGGGACTATCACAATTGCTATTCAATCTATACAGATTTAAATCTTTCTCCCAGATATATATTCAATATAGTCTGGGGCATACATTTGATATGTTTATCTGCAATATTATCAATGTAGTTATTATTCAATACAGCAATTACCCCCTTAATATAATATGTCCAGGCTCAATATATATATATACATATACATATATGGGTTATTTGAATTATTTCAAACATACATATGAAACTATTGGCATTATTTCTTTTTCAAAATGTATTTATCTTTATCTATGCCACAAAGGGAATTGCAAATGCCAATTTGTCTGTTTCTTGTATATGGAGACTTCATAAACAGCATAGGTCATTTTACGAGTAGTTGTAAAAGTCACAATACAACATATTTTCTGTTTAGCTAGCAATACAGATGTGTATTTGATGTTTAGGGGCAATTAACACCTCTATGCTAATCACTGTGTATTCAGAATTTTTCCTGTTTATCCAGTTCATGGATCAAGAATGTGTCTCCCTGCACAGCATGAATCATTTTACAAATCTGTGTTAATTCTCAGTTCCTTTGAAATATGTTTGTAGCTTCATCTAGGGAGCAAATGCTTCCCTTTTGTTTCTTGGGACATCCTGTCTGCAATTTTAGTCTTGAGATATGTTTATTCAAACTTGTGGGGGTTTTGTGAATCAAATCCTGACATCAGAATTTCAATCCTTTTTCAGTATATCTGATAAAAATATGGTTTCATACATAAACACATTCCCCTGTCCTATTGATATACATATATATATATATATAAATTGTTCGTGGGAAATGGCACTCGCCAGATATTCATCCACCAGGTGCTCGGCAGAGTAAATACATACAGTAAAGTAGAACTGAATCCAACGGACGGCCTCCGTTGTTGAAAGTGATCCAAGAACAGCCGGCACACAGGAAATTTTTCAAACTCCGATTTATTCAACAAAAGAGAAACCAGACGTTTCGGCTCTATCGTGAGCCTTTCTCAATGGTATACAGACCGGATAATGTGAACCTACAAACACCACCCCTAAATACCCACCCAACACTAAGTGATAGCCAATCAGCTTGCAAAGTGGTGCCGCTCCCTCCCGCGCACATCAAACACACCTGGACATCCGAAAACAGCTGATTCCCAGCACGCGCGTCACGACGTCATCACGGCATAGCGCGCTGTGTGGGAATGTCTGTGTCACAGGTATCCATGGCAAACGCCGGGTAAACACATACCTCCGGTTGCCATGGTGATGCGTGCGGGATGTCGCAACAGCAGCCAAACACCTGATGGGCACAAATGTACAGGGACATAGTGATGAACACAACAAGGGCCTTAGACAAAAGCCCTACTTATAGCATAAAACCAGGTATCTATAATACTAGTAATAGGGTAATCAACCACAATTGATAGAAGATGGCTAGTAAAGCTACAAGAACCAATGATTCAACATATATCACAGCCCTCTATACCCACTATGGTATCAGGGCATGTGGGGTGTAGCTAACAACTAGAAGCCAAAAAGGCTCAAAAAATTAACATAGTATTGGCATCATACTCAAGAGGAGTAGGTAGAAACATATTACAACAGGATGACTCCCATAGTGTCCATGATTATTTGTAACAGCAGCCAAAGTCTATATTGGCATTCAATCCTCGGGGTGTTACTGTGTCCAAGGTGAAAATCCACCGGGCCTCCAGTTTCAGCAATGCTCGTCCTCTGTCCCCACCTCGCCTATGGCGAGGGACATGATCAATAAGAATTACTCGCAGTGAAGCAACACTGTGGCCCGCTTCCGCAAAGTGGCATGCCACCGGCTGTTCTGACCGTCCCTTATCGATGGCCTGATGGATCGCCGTCTTGTGATTGGTCAGACGTTCCTTGAACGGTGTCACAGTTTTTCCAATGTAGTATTTGGAACATGGACAAATAATAGCGTAAATCACAAAGTCCGTTGAACAGGTAAGTCTGTGTTTAATTTTGTACCTCTTATTATTGTTAGGATGTTGGAAAGTGGTCCCTGCTAGGAGATTGTTGCATGTGACACAACTGCCACATTTGTAGCAGCCCGGTTTTCCTCTTTTTAGCCACATCTGTTTTTCATAGCAGTGTATAGGGTCGCTTAACACCAGCAGGTCCCTCAGATTACTTGCCCGTTTATACACCACCCTTGGTTCTGGCATATCCTTGAAGGGAAGGCTTGTGTCCTTGGACAACATAAGCCAATTCTTGTTAATCACCTCCTGCGTGAGCCTCGATCCTGGGGTGTAGGTAGTTATAAAATTCAGTCGTTTAGGTCTGTATACCATTGAGAAAGGCTCACGATAGAGCCGAAACGTCTGGTTTCTCTTTTGTTGAATAAATCGGAGTTTGAAAAATTTCCTGTGTGCCGGCTGTTCTTGGATCACTTTCAACAACGGAGGCCGTCCGTTGGATTCAGTTCTACTTTACTGTATATATATATATATATATATATATATGTATTTACCTGTACCCTGACGTTTACATTACATAACTTTTCTACTCATTACAGTGCCCCTCTATATATTCGATTGCAGGAGAAGCAACGTTGTATTACTGCTTATAAAGTTTTGTGAACTAAACGAGCAACATAAGAAAATATGTTCTAACAGACTTTTTATGTAAAATTGGAAATTTATGCAATTAATTTGTTGTTAATGCATGTTTTTTAATATGTGTTGAATGATTTGAGTGTTAATAAATTGTGAAGACTTTTCATTTGATAGTGCACATTAAGCTGTGTTAAGCAGCGCTACTGCTCTGTTGACCTTGTTGGTCAAATTTGTGTTGTATAAGTCTTGATTTAGGGAGTTGTGGGGAAATCCATCCTATTAAGTAGTAGCATTGTGATAAACATCAGAAAACACAGGGATTATTTCACATACATAAACTACTGGACTGTCCAGTTTCATGAGAAAATTATGAATAAGACAGTGGCTTATACATTTTAAAACAAAATTAGTATTTTACAATGTTTGTTCATGCACTTACAGAGGCATCTGGAGATAGATAAAAATGTTGTTTCCATTATTTGGTCATCGGAAACTCAACTTTACTCTAGTCAAACTAGGTATTCTAACTCTATAATCATGTTACATCTTTATCACTCAGATAACTGATTTAAATATCTTATGAATATTCAGCAAGAAACAAAATAGATTTTTTCAGTTAAGGTTATTTCCAAAGCAAAATTATAACAAGTGTACAAAGGAACAAAGCCTTGACCCACATCATGTAGGCAGTATTAAATGATTACCTTAGTATTGCTTAATCATCATAGTTTTAATTGACTATGTAATGCCATCTTAAGCTTAATTAGACAGAATCTCAGCACTCTAGATGTTCAGTGGTAGGGAACAGTATAAATGGAAATGAAGGTAATTACACTACAATCAATAGATTAATTATAGTTTTGGAGATAGTAATTATACTTATATTTTATTTAAATTGCCTAAACAATAGATATTAAATCTAAAACCACAGCATGACACACAGTGTTCTGCCCTACAGAAATGTTATATTCCTATACTCTCTGTGAGAATCTAGTATATGTTTCATGGGATCTATCAGGTTTTGGGGCTCTGTACCTTTTCCCCCAAAACTGGTCATCAAAATTCTCAACTTAGTTCATAGACCACCCAACCACTCCTTTAAATGCTCTTGATGTGGTTGCTACCTCAAGTCCCTAAGACTGTACCACTGAACTGCTGAGCCTCTAAAAAATACTAAAAATGGTGACTTGTAACTCTTAAATTGCCAAATAATTGCTAATTTCTTTGGATTTCACAGGTCAATATAGAGAAACATGAAATGTGTTGCAATATATTGATGGATGATATAAATGTAATTGTATCTAGGATAACCAGGGTGGCCAACTTTCCTGGAAAAATATAGGCCATTCAATTAGCATAAACTATAAATGATAATTTGTTTCAAAGTAAATTCCCATGCCGTTTTACAGGGTCTTTATTTTTCAATGTAATTTCTATATTTATATTCAGACCACAAAGCTACAGCACAATACAAGCAGGATACTGCACACAGAGAATATATGTATAATCTACTGAAGGTAAAAGAGGAATAGAAGACAGCGCCAAAAAGGAAAAGTATACACGCTCACTTCTAATATGAACAACAGCCTAACAGTCTTGTTCCAAATAGCAGTATACAAAGTAAATTGAAGGAGCGCCTCAAATTGAGGCTTAAGTATACTTAGAAGAAGCTAAGTGTCAAGTGAAGAAAAGAGGGGACAATGTGACAAAGTGTTGAATATGACTTTGGTGAAGTGTATGAAAAAATATAAATAAAAATTATTAATATTAATATATGTTTCTTGGTCAACATATACTTATTTAATGCTTGTAAAAACAAATGAAACAATTAAGTACAAATAGATAGGTGATTCGAATAACCAATAGTGATAAAAACACAATAAAGGAATTCCAGATGGATTACTGATATAAAGCAGATAAACCAACAGAGGATATTTAAAAATACATGGAGTAAAAGTGGATTATAAGTGCATAAAATAAAATACATAAAATAAGAACAAATTCATACAGCTTCAAAGCTAAGAACTAATAAAGCAAGAATGGCCAATCTAGACAAGTCCCGACACAAAGTGCACAAGTGTTAGAATTGTGGGATGAATCCCAGGTATTAAGTATTTTGTAAGATCCCAATGTCATAAGTCCAAGTAGGTATCTGTGGTGTGAAGAAAGTGACGGGTCCGATGTGTCTGGATCGAAAAGTCTATTCAAAAACTGAGTATGATCCAGAGACAATACAAAACCTGTCGGGATTTGTCTAGATTGGCCAATCTTGCTTTATTAGTTCTTAGCTTTGAAGCTGTAGAAATGTGTTCTTATTTTATGTATTTTATGCTATGCACTTCTAATCCATGAACTTTTACTCCATGTATTTTTAAATATCCTCTGTTGGTTTATCCGCTCTATATCAGTAATACATCTGGAATACCTTTATTGTGTTATTATCACTATTGGTTATTCGAATCACCTATCTATTTGTACTTAATTGTTTCATTTGCTTTTACAAGCATTAAATAAGTATATGTTGACCAAGAAACATATTAATATTAATCATTTTTATTTATATTTTTTCATACACTTCACCAAAGTCATATTCAACACTTTGTCACATTGTCCCCTCTTTTCTTCACTTGACACTTCACTTGACAGCTTCTTCTAAGTATACTTAAGCCTCAATTTGAGGCGCTCCTTCAATTTACTTTGTATACTATAATCTACTGAAGCTCAAGCTTATTAGAATCTGCCAGGCCTCCTTAAAGGCACAGTACACCTAACCCAGCAGAGATAGCACAACTTAATAAAATAAACACAGTACACACTATTCCAAAAAACAACAACACAGAAATGACAATATTCTACAGAAAACTTGTTTATCTGTTAAGACCTATGAGTGCATAATTGAACATTATTTAAATTATTGAACTGAGGAGTTCAGACAGAATACCATTTAATGAAGATACATACATATATATATATATATATATATATATATATATATATATATATATATATATATATATATATATATATATATATATATATATATATATATATATATTTATGTGTGTTTGAATGCATGTGTAAGTGTATGTATATATATATAGTATATATATATATATATATATATATATATATATATATATATATATATATATATATATTTAGCCAGGAAAAAATTCACTCTCAGGACTTTCACAAACAAGTTACTTTTATTTCTGTAACGTTTTCGGAGGTCTTGCCTCCTTCATCAGCATCAGATGCTGATGAAGGAGGCAAGACCTCCGAAAACGTTACAGAAATAAAAGTAACTTGTTTGTGAAAGTCCTGAGAGTGCATTTTTTCCTGGCTAAATATTCTTTACAAAATTGCACCCAGGCAGTTTTCCTTTGTGGGCGAGTTCTGGTGTTTTGGATACCTATATATATATATATATATATATATATATATATGGAAACAATTAAGAGAACACTGCAACATTATCAGTTTCTCTGGTCTTACTATTTATTGGTATATGTTTTTAAAATTAACATTTTTGTTTTATTCTATAAATTTGTCTGATTCCAGGTCATCTTCTCTGATGAGTCCAATTTTCAGATTTGTTGATCATCTAATGGTTAGATGGAAACACTGCATCTTTTTTCTTATTTTGACCAGCTGTCATTTTCTACAAAAAAATTCTATAAATGAGAATATTAGGGATGTCAGTAGTTTACAGAATAAAACAACAGTGCGTATGTTACTCAAACACATAGCTATACATAGTAAAACCAGAGAAACAGATCATTTTGCAGTGGTCTTTTAATTTTTTCAAGGTGAGTAGCAACTCTACTATAAACTTGGGACATTCACAGTCATAGGAAGAAAAAGCTCCCAACCTGTGATAATGCCACAGAATATGAGACAGCTGGGAGCTTTAATCTTAGCTGCTTGCAAGTTGGATTCAATATTAAAATCAATACTGGCTTTTTAAAAAAAAAAAAAAAAAAAAAAAATATTTGCAGCAATGCTTCTTTTGATGAAACTTATATGAATATAAGAACTTGTAATACGTTTATTGTGGATTCAAGAGGAAATATTAAACCTTAATTCCACCACATGGGACTTAAAGAAACTGAAGTGAAATTTCTGTCCATTTCCTGATGTGATAAATGTGCATTCTTGAAAATAACAATAAAAATAGTAATCATACAAGGGGAATAAGCAGGAGACAGTGATCCCAGAGTGAATGTCCAGTTCCCTGACACAAGTCTGATTTTATACAGACTGGCAAGTGCTGTACAACAGATTTCAAATAATATTATTAAAGCAAGTACTTCAGTCACCATCATTTTAGATGTGCATATCTATAGCTATCTATATATACATCTATCTATATCTATCTGTCTATCTTTATATCTCTATTATCTGTCTATCTTTCCTTTTTGAGTACACTGATTTATTAGGTGATAAAGGTCACTAAGCAGAATTCACAGTAGTGAATTTCATATTCGAAAACACTGTATAAAGGAGCTGTGGTCTCTGACTACCAGGACCTTGTGGTACTGCTGAACTATTTGAATCTCTCATTACTTCATTTTAGTTTATCAATGTGCTTATTTGATTTGGGTTATAGTAGCTTTAAATATTGCGTGTAGATGGAAGCTAACACTAATATCATTTTTCACGTGATCTGGGCGTGCTTATGGAAGTGAGGAAAACAGGCTCTTCAGGTAATAATTTAAATGTGTCTGCTAAATGTTATGCATTATTTTTGTCAAGTATTTTACATTAAATATGAATTTCTAACGCATGTAAGTCAAATGGAATCTGACATGCATAAACAGTGTGCCAGTTTTCAACAGGGCTTGCTCAGCTTTGTGTGCCCCGAGGGTACAAACATGCACTGTTCTTTTGCAAATTGACTTGCAGGAGTTCAGTTGTGTCCTAAACCCAAAAAGTAAAATCAGTTAACTATTTAATAACATTTCAAGAAAGCCATGAAGGATGCACACCTGCAAAAAGGGGAACACTGACCTAGATTCATTAATAATTCAAATAACATCTCAATATGCCTGTGTTTTCCTAAGGAGCTGATTCTAGTATAAAATAGCTCTCTAATTTTTGATGAATCAGCTCCATAGCATATGTCATTGTGCTTTTATTTCAGCTTAGTGAATCTATGCTGCTGACTGGACCATTTTAAAGGTGGAGTTGGAAGCTCAGGAGTAAAAAGAAAAATATACAGACTAAGAAAGCTATCATTAAATGTAAACCTACACTTTAAAAAATGTAATATTTGTGTGTGTGTGGGGGGGGCAATATTATTTTTGGTTATTTAATAATAATAATGATAAAAAATATGTGTATATTTTATTATTATATCAGCTTTAATAAGAAGAAAGAGGGAGTTGAAAAGTACATTATATAGTATTGGGCTCAAATAGTTTTATTCTAATGCATAGTTAAACATATTCTGTTTGTTTTGTCTTTAGTAGATGCCATAACATGCACAATTGTTAGCGCATTTCATTTTGAGAGTCATTTGAGCTCAGTTATTCCTTTGAAATAGCTACCCTTATAGTACTGCCGAGATTGGCGTAATTGGTTCATTTTGATACATTACAACATTTAAACTGCATGTAAATAGTGTACACTGAGTAGTTTAGTTCAGGTTATTGGTTTTTGTTATACACTACAATGTTTAAAAGACATTTACATTGCACAGACTAAGTAGTTTACTTCTGTTTTTGTAAGATAAATGTTTTAATGGCATCAAAAAGCATTTCGTCTACAGCACGAGTACTAAGTGAAGGTTAAGATGTTCATGTAAAAAAAATAATTGCCTTTCAATCTTTATTTTCATCTTTTTTTTGTGCTGGGATATGTTCTCTCAGTAGTCCATAATCATTTCAGAAGTAGCAGAAATTAAAGTGAATTTACTGAATGCTGTTCATTTTACATTGTAAAATCTCATGCATTGATTAGTAATTAATTTTGCATTGCAGGTTGGGGATTTATATTCCTAGCTTTAGTTTAAATACATTGTAGCTATTAGTCAGACCTCTATCTATCTATAAATCTGTTTGTCTGTATTTCTGTCTGTCTGTCAGTCTGTCTGTCCTATCTATCTATCTATCTATCTATCTATCTATCTATCTATCTATCTATCTATATGCCTGTCTTTATCTATGTCTACATTACATTTGCCACCCATTCATTATTTTACAATGCTTTGTCTATAGCATATTATGGGCAGTATTTACACCAATAAGCATTTTCAGAGTCCCTAATTAATACCACATTTCATTCAAAATGTAAACCATTAGAAGCATCCAATTCTGTAACAGTTATGAATAAATGTATAGTTAACTGATTCTGCCCTTACAAAGCCACTAAGGTCTACTACACTACTGACCAAAAGTTGTATGTAAGCAGTTCAAGTTCAAGTCCAGTGAATAACCTGAAATTATTAAAAAATAAGCAGCAAACTTAGAGAGGTTAACAAGACAACTAAAAAACAATCAGCCAGGTTACGAGTTTTGCGTTATGGCTGCTCGCTGATTCCTTGTACGTTATTTTCACCGCTCACCTTTCATAGCGCTGCTATTACAGGTTTGCAAAAAGCTCCATACCTCACCCAAATACAAGCGCTGCTTTGATGTGCTTGTGCATGATTTCCCCATAGACATCAATGGGGAGAGCCGGCAAAAAAAAAGCCACCTGCGATCGAGGAAACAAAAGCTCCGTAATGCATTGATGTCTATGGGGAAAGAAAAAGTTACCTTTAAACCTAACACCCTAACATAAACCCCACGTTTAAACACCCCTAATCTGCAACTCCCGACATTGCCGCCACCTACATAATGTTATTAACCCCTAATCTGCCGCCCTTAACATCGCCGCCGCCTAAATAAAACTATTAACCCCTAATCTGCCACCCTTAACATCACCGCCACCTACATTACAGTTATTAACCACTAATCTGCCGCCCTTAACATCGCCGCCACTTTAAAAAACTATTAACCTCTAATCTGCTGCCCCTAACATCGCCGCCACCTACATTACAGTTATTTACCCCTAAACCATTGCCCTCCCGCATCGCAAACTCTATTTAAAGATTATTAACCCCTAATTTGCCGTCTGCCCACACTGCCACTATAATAAACCTATTGACCCCTAAACCTAAACCTAACCCTAACGTAACCCTAACACCCCCTAACTTAAATATAATTAAAATAAATCTAAATAAAACTTACTATTATTACCTAAATAATACCTATTTAAAATTAAATACAAACTTACCTGTAAAATAAAACCTAAGATAGCTACAATATAACTAATAGTTATATTGTAGCTAGCTTAGGTTTTTTTTTTATTTCACAGGTAAGTTTGTATTTACTTTAAATAGGTAGACTAGTTAGTAAATAGTTATTAACTATTTACTAACTACCTAGTTAAAATAAATACAAACTTACATGTCAAATAAAACCTAAGCTGCCTTACACTAAAACCTTAACAATAAAATAAAAAAACAATAAAAAAACATTACAATAAAATAAAATAAATTAAATTAATCAAATAGAATTATCTAAATTACAAAAAACATAAAAAAACACTAAATTACACAAAATAAAAAACGAAATTATCAAAAATAAAAATGAATTTCTCCTAATTTAATAGCCCTATCAAAATTTAAAAAACCTTGCCTACACTAAACTGCCAATGGCCCTTAAAAGGGCCTTTTGCAGGGCATTGCCCCAAAGAAATCAGCTCTTTTACCTGTAAAAAAAATACAGACACCCCCAACAGTAAAACCCACCACCCACACAACCATTTACTGCCCAAACCCTAATCTAAAAATAAAACCCACCCAATAAACCCTTAAAAAAACCTAACACTAACCCCGACGATCCACTTACAGTTACGAAGACCAGACATCCATCCTCATCCAGGCAGCAGAAGTCTTCATCCAAGCGGGCAGAAGTCCTCCTCAAAGCCGGCAGAAGTCTTCATCCAAACGGGCTGAAGTCTTCATCCAGACGGCATATTCTATCTTCATCCATCCAGCGCGGAGCGGGTCCATCTTCAAGACATCCGGCACGGAGAATCCTCTTCTTCCGATGGTCAATGAAGAATGAATTTCCCTTTAAGGTACGTCATCCAAGATGGCGTCCCTTATATTCCGATTGGCTGATAGAATTCTATCAGCCAATAGGAATTAAAGGGTAAAAAATCCTATTGGCTGTTGCAATCAATAGGATTGAGCTTTCATCCGATTGGCTGATCCAATCAGTGGGCCATAACAATGCTTTTTCACTCATACCGCCAAACTCGTAATCTAGCTAAAAGTAGTATATTTTTGGCTGAGTCCCATACTCGCAAATAGGTTTTGGATCTTTGATAAAAGCCTTATCTTTCCTATGGGGCTGAAACGTTCTCGGCGATCACAATAATGTTTGAAGCTAGATTTTAGCCCAATTTTGGCTTTTTGATTTAGACACCTTTAGGCACTTGGTAGGTCCTCGAAAGGACATTTTTAACATTATTTCACAGCAATTTGGCGTCTATTATCTTGCAAATATGTAAAACACTCTGAATTGGCCACAGGAGCCATTCTAGATGTTTATTAACATACATGGTATCAATTCATTAAAGCCCCATTGATGCCTATTAGAGAGGCTGTTTACAGGGACCAGGGCACACTTTTACATATCTAAACTGTAGGTACTCATACATCTGTATATTTGTTGACTATGTGATATACTGCAAAGAACAAAATGTATTCCAGCCACCAAGAATTCTTTAAAATAACCTTTATTTCACATAGGGTCCTCAGCAATAGACATACAATGTGTCAAGCCTCAGCAGGCTCTTAGTCATGACTAAGAGCCTGCTGAGGCTTGAAACGTTGTATGTCTATTGCTGAGGACCCTATGTGAAATAAAGGTTCTTTTAAAGAATTCTTGGTGGCTGGAATACATTTTGTTCTTTGGAGTATTTGGGACCTGGCAAGTCCTTTATTCCTTGCCCCATTTGGAAAAGAAGAAAAGAGACTGAGGGGGGTAGTTATCAAGCCATCTACTTTTCTGGCTTCGCCGGCCCAATACGTCCGCCTAAGCTCGCCTACCTTCGCCGCCGCGGACCTTGAATACGTTCGCCTAAGTTATCAAATAAAGCTGTCAAAAAGCCGCGGGGCGATGAGCAGCGGACTGTGACAGTTATCACTCATCCGATCTCGCTGCCCTTCGGCTTTTTCCCAGCTTTATTGCTAGCCTGTCACTAAGCACTCACACTAAACTACACTGTTCTACCCCCTATACCGGCGCCCCCGGAGGCCCCCGCAACTAAATAAAGTTACTAACCCCTAAACCGCCGCTCCTAGACCCTGCCGCAAGTCTTATAAATGTATTAACCCCTAAACCGCCGCTCCCGTACACCGCTGCCACCTACATTATACCTAGTAACCCCTATCCTGCCCCCCCTACACCGTCGCCCTCCATTATAAAATTATTAACCCCTATCCTGCTGATCCCGCACCTCTCCGCAACTAAATAAATAGTTTAACCCCTAAACCGCCGCTCCATGAACCCGCCGCAACCTATATTAAACCTATTAACCCCTATCCTGCCCCCCCTACACCGTCGTCACCTATAATAAATTTATTAACCCCTATCCTGCCCCCCACTACGCCGCCGCCACTGTAATAAAATGATTAACCCCTAAACCTAAGTCTAACCCTAACCATAACGCCCCCCTAACTTAAATATTAATTAAATAAATCTAAATAAATTAACTCTTATTAACTAAATGAATCCTATTTAAAACTAAATACTTACCTTTAAAATAAACCCTAATATAGCTACAATATAAATAATAATTATATTCTAGCTATCTTAGGATTTATTTTTATTTTACAGGTACCTTTCAATTTATTTTAACCATGTACAATAGCTATTAAATAGTTATTAACTATTTAATAGCTTACCTAGCTAAAATAAAGAGAAATGTACCTGTGAAATAAATCCTAACCTAAGTTACAATTACACCTAACACTACACTATACTTTAATAAATTATTCCTATTTAAAAATAAATACTTACCTGTAAAATAAACCCTAAGATAGCTACAATGTAATTAATAATTATATTATAGCTATCTTAGGATTTATATTTATTTTACAGGTAACTTTGTATTTATTTTAGCTAGTTAGAATAGTTATTAAATAGTTATTAACTATTTAATAACTACCTAGCTAAAAGAAATACAAAATTACCTGTAAAATAAATCCTAACTTAAGTTACAATTAAACCTAATACTACACTATCATTAAATTAACTAAATAAACTACCTACAAATAAGTACAATTAAATACAATTACATAAACTAACTAAAGTACAAAAAATAAAAAAAGCTAAGTTACAAAAAATAAAAAATTAAGTTACAAACATGTTAAAAATATTACAACAATTTTAAGCTACTTACACCTAATCTAAGCCCCCTAATAAAATAACAAACCCCCCCAAAATAAAAAAAATCCCTACCCTATTCTAAATTAAATAAATTTCAAAGCTCTTTTACCTTACCAGCCCTTAAAAGGGCCATTTGTGGGGGCATGCCCCAAAAAGTTCAGCTCTTTTGCCTGTAAAAGAAAAATACAACCCCCCCCAACATTAAAACCCACCACCCACATACCCCTAATCTAACCCAAACCCCCCTTACAAAAACCTAACACTAATCCCCTGAAGATCATCCTACCTTGAGTCGTCTTCACTCAGCCGAGCCACCGATGGAACTGAAGAGGACATCCGGAGCGGAAGAAGTTAATCCTCCAAGCGGCGCTGAAGAAATCTTCCATCCGATGAAGTCATCATCCAGGCGGCGCTGAAGAAGTCTTCGATCCAGCCGATGTCATCTTCAAAGAGGCGCTGAAGAGGTCTTCTATCCGGGCGAAGTCATCTTCCAAGCCGGGTCTTGAATCTTCCTTCCGCCGACGCGGAACCACCTTCTTCACCGACGGACTACGACGAATGACGGCTCCTTTAAGGGACGTCATCCAAGATGGCGTCCCCTCAATTCCGATTGGCTGATAGGATTCTATCAGCCAATTGGAATTAAGGTAGGAAAATCTGATTGGCTGATGGAATCAGCCAATCAGATTCAAGTTCAATCCGATTGGCTGATCCAATCAGCCAATCAGATTGAGCTCGCATTCTATTGGCTGATCGGAACAGCCAATAGAATGTGAGCTCAATCTGATTGGCTGATTCCATCAGCCAATCAGATTTTTCCTACCTTAATTCCGATTGGCTGATAGAATCCTATCAGCCAATCGGAATTGAGGGGACGCCATCTTGGATGACGTCCCTTAAAGGAGCCGTCATTCGTCGTAGTCCGTCGGTGAAGAAGGTGGTTCCGCGTCGGCGGAAGGAAGATTCAAGACCCGGCTTGGAAGATGACTTCGCCCGGATAGAAGACCTCTTCAGCGCCTCTTTGAAGATGACATCGGCTGGATCGAAGACTTCTTCAGCGCCGCCTGGATGATGACTTCATCGGATGGAAGATTTCTTCAGTGCCGTTTGGAGGATTAACTTCTTCCGCTCCGGATGTCCTCTTCAGTTCCATCGGTGGCTCGGCTGAGTGAAGACGACTCAAGGTAGGATGATCTTCAGGGGATTAGTGTTAGGTTTTTGTAAGGGGGGTTTGGGTTAGATTAGGGGTATGTGGGTGGTGGGTTTTAATGTTGGGGGGGGGTTGTATTTTTCTTTTACAGGCAAAAGAGCTGAACTTTTTGGGGCATGCCCCCACAAATGGCCCTTTTAAGGGCTGGTAAGGTAAAAGAGCTTTGAAATTTATTTAATTTAGAATAGGGTAGGGATTTTTTTTATTTTGGGGGGGTTTGTTATTTTATTAGGGGGCTTAGATTAGGTGTAAGTAGCTTAAAATTGTTGTAATATTTTTAACATGTTTGTAACTTAATTTTTTATTTTTTGTAACTTAGCTTTTTTTATTTTTTGTACTTTAGTTAGTTTATGTAATTGTATTTAATTGTAGTTATTTGTAGGTAGTTTATTTAGTTAATTTAATGATAGTGTAGTATTAGGTTTAATTGTAACTTAGGTTAGGATTTATTTTACAGGTAATTTTGTATTTCTTTTAGCTAGGTAGTTATTAAATAGTTAATAACTATTTAATAACTATTCTAACTAGCTAAAATAAATACAAAGTTACCTGTAAAATAAATATAAATCCTAAGATAGCTATATTATAATTATTAATTATATTGTAGCTATCTTAGGGTTTATTTTACAGGTAAGTATTTATTTTTAAATAGGAATAATTTATTAAAGTATAGTGTAGTGTTAGGTGTAATTGTAACTTAGGTTAGGATTTATTTCACAGGTACATTTCTCTTTATTTTAGCTAGGTAAGCTATTAAATAGTTAATAACTATTTAATAGTTATTGTACATGGTTAAAATAAATTGAAAGTTACCTGTAAAATAAATATAAATCCTAAAATAGCTAGAATATAATTATTATTTATATTGTAGCTATATTAGGGTTTATTTTAAAGGTAAGTATTTAGTTTTAAATAGGATTCATTTAGTTAATGAGTTAATTTATTTAGATTTATTTAATTAATATTTAAGTTAGGGGGGCGTTAGGGTTAGGGTTAGACTTAGGTTTAGGGGTTAATAATTTTATTACAGTGGCGGCGGCGTAGTGGGGGGCAGGATAGGGGTTAATAAATTTATTATAGGTGGCGACGGTGTAGGGGGGGCAGGATAGGGGTTAATACATTTAATATAGGTTGCGGCGGGTTCAGGGAGCGGCGGTTTAGGGGTTAATACATTTATTATAGTTGTGGTGGGCTCCAGGAGCGGCGGTTTAGGGGGTAATAACTTTATTTAGTTTTGGCGGTGTAGGGGGGGGTCAGATTAGTGGTGTTTAGACTCGGGGTACATGTTAGGGTGTTAGGTGTAGACAGCTCCCACAGAAATCAATGGGATGTCTGTCAGCAGCGAACTTGTACTTTCGCTATGGTCAGACTCCCATTGATTCCTATGGGATCCGCCGCCTCCAGGCTGGCGCTTTGATAATCAGGTACGCTGGGCCGTAAAAGTGCCGAGCGTACCTGCTAGTTTTTTGATAGCTAGCAAAAGTAGTGAGAATGTGCCGCACTTGTGTGCGGAACATCTGGAGTGACGTAAGAATCGATCTGTGTCAGACTGAGTCCGGCGGATCGATGCTTACGTCACAAAATTCTACTTTTGCCGGTCTCGAGCCTTTGATAACTAAGGCGAATCAGCCTCGCCACAAATACGCTGCGGAATTCCAGCGTATTTGAGGTTGACGGCTTGATAACTAGGCCCCTTTGTGTGCTGTTTTCCTACCTCTCTGGTAAATATATGTGATATACTGAACAACTAAGGAGATCTGCAGGAAAAGTCGCTTCAGGACCCCAACATCTACAAATGGCGTATTCTATTTCAATTTTAATATTTGATTGTAAGTCCCACTTGCACTGTCTTGATTGTCACTAACAGCACTGGAATCTTTTAAATAAAGTTTCAAAAGGGGATTTCTCAATCAAGACTTTCATAATTAACTAAATGTAATCCGTTTCCATCTGCAACCACTGCATATTTTAGGCGGTCAGGATGGCAGACTGTGCACTATTTTTCTCTCACTATTTGGTAGATTTTCAACTTTGACAAGTATTTTTTTATACAATATTTAAAGAACCATTTAGATTTTGGAGTTAACCAAAAACAAAATGGAGACTACAAGTTTCTATGCAAAAGATTTATTATTTTTTCTTTTACTGAGCTTTAACATTATTTTAACTAAATTGTGAGCTTGCTTTAATAAGATTGTACCTTTGTGACTACGTTATTTTAGGGACGCACTTCCATGCATGCCAATCCCAAACATAAGAGTGCCTTTCAAAGTAGATGGTTGGGGTTCTGAAGTGACTATAGAAGTATGCCTATCTTGACAAGATGCCCATGGCATTCATATGGTTGCTGAGTATTGAGGATGTATTCTGACAATAGGTTAATATCATACATTCAAATGAGTATTTGACTTGGACAGTGAACAAAGAGATAACACAAATAGAGCTTTCCAGTAACCTTAAGAGGTGTGACTGGGCCAGTGTATCAGTCAGTTTCAGGAGACTGCCCAGTTTCTATTTTGAAAACAGATACTCAACATACTTTTTGGGAGCTTTCATTTTAAAACTTGTTCTCAGTGGCGGGGTTTTTAGAAAATAAAAAGATATCAATTGGGTTATAAAGCAAAAATCATTTTCAAGGTCAAATCTCATATAGGTTGTGATTGAAGCCGCTGAAAAATTGGCCATTTTGCATGGAATGGCCGGTAACGCATATTACGTGTCACGGTGGTATAGCTATACGGCAAGCATTTTAGCCTGTAACGCAAAGTCCATTCCGAACTCATAAAATGACGTTTAAGTGCGGGAATTTCCATAGCGCCATATTACAGGTTGTGTGGTCTGGCTAAACTGCTTGCATTACAGCCTATACCGACACGATCCTTTTGCCATCTGAGACCAGTAGTTATGGATTTTGCAAAACAAAAATGTTTCACAAAACTCATAACTAAAATGTTACAAAGTACATTAACACCCATAAATTATCTGGAAATCAATAAACTCAGCAGCACAGCAAAGGTAAACTGTATTTCAATTGTATTCAGTACCAGGTGTTTTCCAGGTGTTTTCCTCCTGGTACTGAATAAAATTGAAATACAGTTTACCTTTGCTGTGCTGCTGAGTTTATTGATTTCTGGATTGTTTTGGAGTCCCCCAAGTAGTGGCTCCTTCAGCTTGCACACGGATAGCCACTGGTGCTGGAGAATACCTTGTTTTACCCATAAACTACCTATTAACCCCTAAACCACCACCCTCCCGCATCGCAAACACTATATTAAACCTATTAACCCCTAATCTGCTGCCCACCCACATCGCAACTGTTAAATAAACCTATTAACCCCTAATCCGCCACCCACCCACATCGCCAACACTAAATAAATCTAGTAACCCCTAATCTTCCGCTCCCCGACATCGCCAACACTAGATAAAATTATTAACCCCTAATCCGCTGCCCCTGACATTTCCGATACTAAATAAACCTACTAAGCCCTAAACCATCAGCCCCCACATCGTAACTAATAAACTAAACCTATTAACCCCTAAACTGCGGACCCCCCATATTGCAAAACACTAAATTAAACTATTAACCCCTAAACCTAACACCCCTAACTTTAAATTAAAAGTTACAATATAACTATCTTAAAATAAATAAAAACTTACCTATGAAATAAAAAAAACTAACATTAAACTATAAATTAACCTAACATTACTATTCTAATAAAATTAAAAAACTACCAATTAAAAAAACTAAATTACACATTTAAAAAAACCTCATACTATGAAAAAAATAAAAAATATATAACATTACAAAAAATAATTAACACTAAAAAAACAACCCCCCAAAATAAAAAAAACCCTAAGTCTAAAAAACCTAAGCTAACCATTGCCCTTAAAGTGGCATTTGTATGGGCATTCAGCTCTTTTACTGCCCTTAAAAGGGAATTCAGCTCTTTTACAAGCCCAAAGCCCTAATCTTAAAAAAAACCACAACCAAAAAAAAAAACTAACACTAACCCCAGAATATCAACTCACGGTTCCTGAAGTTCGGACATCCATCTCCATCCAGGCAGATGAAGTCTTCATCCAGGTGGCGAGAAGTCTTTATCCAGGTGGCGACATCTTCATCCATCGTGGGGGCATCTTCTATCTTCATCCCGGTGGTGCGGAGCTATCCAGGACCAGCGTGGACATCCTATGTGGAGCGTCCTCTTCATACGATCACTGCCGTACACTGAAGTTGGCTGATTTCGTATAGGTGAAATGCGCATCAGGCGTTTCTCCTTTTGATTCCATTCAGCCTCTGGCTATGGAACTTATTTGACTTTATTTTTGACTCATTTGCCGCAGTGACCACCCTGATAATACCGGCTCTAACAAGTATACACCTTAGCTAGCCTTAATTATGTGAGGATTCTCCTCTAGCCTTAGTTAATTTTGTGGTGTTTCTTGTCACCTGGCTATCAGGGCTTTTTGCATTAGTGGTCACTCTAATTGCCTTAATAGGTGATATTTCACTGTTCTTATTGGTTTCTTATTGGTTTCTACAGGCTGTTGGAACTCGTATCCTTGTGGTATTTTTATTCTAAGTTTTATTGCATACACTTCCACATTATTTTTACTTTTACTTTTAATTGATAGTATTAAATGTTACGTTTTATTTCAACATGTGAGGTTTTCTTTTCCCTGCATACATTTGATAAACTTGACTTTGAGTGCTCTTTAAGTGCTGCTATGTCTCTCGTTTTTTATTTTTTGTAATTTAGTGCTTATTATTTTTTTGTAATGTTAGATTTTATTATTTTTTTCGTAGTATTAGGTTTTTAAATGTGTCATTTAGGTTTTTTATTTAGTAGCTTTTTGTATTTTATTAGAATAGTAATGTTAGGTTAATCTATAGTTTAATGTTGTTATTTTTTTTTATTTCACAGGTAAGTTTTTATTTATTTTAAGATAATTATATTGTAACTTTTAATTTAAAGTTAGGGGTTTTAGTTTTAGGGGTTAATAGTTTAATTTAGTAATTTGCGATGTGGCAGTCCGGAGGCTTAGGGGTTAATAAGTTTATTTATTAGTTGTGATGTGGGGGGCCGGTGGTTTAGGGGCTAATAGGTTTATTTATTAGTTGCGATATTGGGGAGCCGGCGGTTTAGGGGTTAATAAGTTTAATGTCGGGGAGTGGCGGATTAGGGGTTAATCATTTTATTTAGGCGTCGGCGATGTCAGGGGTAGCGGATTAGGGGTTAATAATTTTATTTAGTGTCGGAGATGTCGGGGGCGGTGGACTAGGGGTGTTTAGGCTAGGGGGTTATGTTAGGGTGTTAGGTTTAAACGTAACTTTTTTCCCCCATAGACATCAATGGGGTTGCATTACGGTGATTTGCCATTCCGCAATCCCAGGTGTTAGATTTTTTCTAACACTCTCTCCCCATTGATGTCGCACAGCACAAGGAGGTTTTTCAGTAACTCGTAATGGAAGCGCTATGGAAAGTGTGGTTATTGCGTTCTTTACCTACCCGGTATAGCGCAAAACTCGTAATCTAGGTGATGGGTAGCACTATCCAAATGAATACAAATCAAGATACATGCTGGCTATGCACAAGTCTTTTAATCTAAAATCAACATAATATAAATATATTGTTTTAATAGTATAAAATATTAATTTACAAATAGTGCAACACAAATATATTGTATGATATAGATTTAGAAATAATTTCCTTTTGTCTGCTTTCCTATTTCAAAATATCCATATCACTTAAATTTATGATTTTCTATTCCATTATCTTGCTGAATTGTTATATTTCCTCTTTAGAAACATCACATACTGCATTTACCCAAACAGGCAGGGAAATGTACAATTATGCACACACAAAACAATTGTCTGTTGAAAGAAGTAGTGTGGGAGGAACAATTAGAGGTTTAAGATTCTTTTCTCTGCTGTCTTTCCCACTCCCCCCCCCCCCAACACATACGCGTTTTACAGTTACTCATTTCTTGTCATATTGATTGTAACAGCTGAAAAAAATATGTTTTCTTAAAGGAACATAAGCATAGAGGTATCTTTTAAATTTGACTAGAAGCATTTGTTTTTTTTATTGTGCACTTTGATATGTTCTCAGTGGTGGCTTACCATTACCAGCCCAACACTCTGCATATGACACTCTCATATAGTCGCAAAGGCAACAGTATCATATTGTGGTTTTTTTAGAAGCATTTTATTCAAACGCTGCAAAATTGGTTCTAGACAAATTTAAAATACACTGCTATTCCTTTTTTTTTTACTTCTATGTCCCTTATATTTTTACATTCCAAAACAAAAGTGAAGCCTTGTTTGTGCCTTTATAATTACTATAGTCAAATAGCAGTTGACTTAGTTTTACATGTTTTAATGCTTAGTTCTTTGTATTATTTTATGTGCAATTACACTAGATTGCTTTTAACTGCTGACATTTTAATGAAACTGCCTTGCTGTAACTAAATATTCATCATGGTCATTTTTTAGCATTGCAAGGAAACCAAGAAATGTTAATGAAACATGGGCCTCAAATAGGGTTGCCACAGAGACAGTATTTTACCAACATGGCCTGTACCTTTAAGGCTCTCTTCAATGTATATAATAAGGAATAAATATAGAAATAAAGACTGTATGATAATGAAACTTCTTCTAAGTATGTTAGAATCCAGTTTAAAGCAAAAGGTCACATGAGCTTTATTTTCTGTATTATGCTATATAATTATTTATGCAAATGTATGCTAATTTACATGGCCGGAAATGTGGCAACCCTAGCCCCAAAAGTAGCCAATGGCTTTCTTATGCAAGGACTATAACCCCTTAATATTTAAGAGTATGTTAATAGGGGTTCATAAATCATGATATAACATTTTGTTTGCATAGCTAATACATTTAAGAATCTTAAATACTTGTTAGTGTACAATGGTTTGCATTATCTGCTATTTTAAATACCACCAGTTGTCTCTCTCGTACCTTAGTCAATAGCTATAGACCATTTAATTTGGTATGTACCTTTTTATTGAGTCCTTGTCAACATTAAGTGCTTTTATATGTGCCTTAAGCCTGTCAATTATCTCTTTTACTTTCTGTCCAAAGCATTATGTCTGTCATCTGATGGTTCCACCAATCAATATGATCAGGTTTATGAAGAAATTCCTACAAATGGTAATTTTAAGCAAAACATAAACAACAATGGCATTACATGCTAAATTAACATTACAATTACAATGGAGTGTAAGCCGCCAACAGCTTTAAGATTTTGTAACAGTGTTTACCTTTGTGGCTGGCGCTGTGACAGAAGTGCTATTGCCACAGGTGTGCCATTGGCCGGGCAAGGCAAGTCATGGGCAGGGTAAGATAGTTGGGGTGTGTAGTGGGTGGGGCATTTGCCCTGATTGTGGAAGCTGCAGGAGGGGCAGTGGGCAGTGCTCCCATCCAAGACAACCCTGCAATATCCAGAATGGTTGATGAGTTCCACCTTCACTGACATTTCTCGGCAGGGGCAGACTGACAACTCACTTGGTCCCCCAAAGGAAACTAATGGCAGCCAGTGACACTGCTCAGTAATGCTCTTTGCAAAATGATCCCATCACATATATGCCCCAATCACACTGACATTTTGTATTGCAGAAATTGGTATTTCCAGGGGAAAATTACAATTGAACCCAGTTCTCACATTAAGGACTTTATAGGAAATATAGGCAGAGTTAATAGGCCTACAGTTCTTATCTGTGATCAAAATTTCCTACAGTTAATGCAAAATAATTCAAGTCATTTGTGTATTTTCATGCTTGCTCAGAATAAAATCCAACAGATTCATGCAAGTGCGGTGTATTGCAAACTAATAGGAAAGTTTCATACAAAACCCAGTTTTGCACTTGAAAATAAAAAATGTAGATTTTCCCTGAAAACTCCATATGCTTGTATTGTTTCATGTAAATTATATGAAAGTTGGTATTTTATTTATTTGGATGGGTAATGTTATAAAGATATAAGAAATGTGTCCCTTTTATGTAATTGTTGCCGGGTGCTCAGATAAAGAATCAGTGCCATAAAACACGTGTAGAAACTTTTTCTTTGTGTCTTGCAGTGTTGGCTCTCTTTGCCCTATTGTTTACAATGGAACAGATGGGGAACTTTTTAGTATGTTTTTATAGCAATTTCACACAATGCACCTGGCGGAAGAGTGAAGAAATGCAAGCATGTTTTGTTTCCTGCAACAATCTACCCATCTCCAGGAGTATGATGTATATGACAACACAGAGCTGGAGTTATCAAGCTGCAAGCTTGCTATTGTGAGCCTGCAAACCAGTAGTTAGAATCAATGGTGATATGGCTGTGTGTAAATCTCCCCAATCTCATTCATCGGTTGATTGACAGCCTTCAGGGAACAGCACTGCACAAACAGCTGCTTGTGCGATAACACATGCATGTTATTTATGCTGCTTTGTGTGATTTTTTGAAAAGCAGGTGCCTTTATTTCAAGAGGACTCCACTTGAATGTGTCCCTGCGATATTCCTTTAGACATAGCTTTAGCCTAGGACACTCAGCAATATTGCTTAAAATGTAGTCAACTTACTTTTCTTGTATGTTCCAGATTAATCACACTATCTACCAGCAATCATACCCGGTCATCTAAACTAGACAAGCTCACATCCCACCCTACTGCCCCCAACCTAATGCTTTCTATGTAATATAACTACCATTTTATCAGTTACAATTATCACAACTGATGGAATAGCAAGAAAATATAAACAGTCTCACATCCTCTTATTTCACTGTATGTAAATCATGAACCCTTCACATTCTGATACATTTTGCTCTGCTACATTTATTTTAAACATCTCCTATTTTACTATCTTTACATTTTGCTGCATATATTTCCACATTTTCAGATAATTTAATTTTAATTCACATTTCACACTGATCATGTATATTATCTCCCCATCCTCAGCTTTTGTGTCACTCCCTCTCCTTTACATTATTAGCTTGAGAGCTTCTCTAGTGATTTTGTATAACCGTGCCCCTGGGCACAAGGACAAGGCTTTCCTCTCCAATTGTTATAGTAAATATTGTATTTACTGTACCTTCATGAATGTAATGTAAGATGCTGATACTTTATAAATTATTATTAATAATAATATCCTAAAAGCTATGCAGTATATATTTTTGATATGTGTATTTTCAAACAGGATTGTGTATTAATTTGTGCATGCACTAGTACAGAACTCAAAATGTTGTTTTTGATGTGCAATACTTTAAGCATATTGATGACATTTTAGAGAAACTGATATGAAATGAGCAGGAACAGTTATTTCTATAGATAAAATTTGTTTGCGGGATTATTGCTCATAAGTGATTAGCGCTAACACAATTCAAAGCTGGAAGTTAGAATTATGAGCCGTCTCGTAAACAAAAATTGCAATACTATGAAAAAAATCTTATATTACTGGCATAGTTTAAAGTTTCACACTGATGTACAAAATGGAAACTAACCTTTTCAACCAGTTGTAGTTAAAGGGCCATAATACCCAAATGTTTAAACACTTGAAAGTGATGCAGCATAGCTGTAAAAAGCTGACTAGAAAATATCTCCTGAACATCTCTATGTAAAAAAGAAAGATATTTTACCTCAAAAGTTCCTCAGTAGCCACCTCCCATTGTAAAGGATTTCTAAGCAGCATTTTAGTGTGTCTGTCCTGGGACATCTGAAGGGATGAGCATCGTGCACTCTCATCTTATTTCACCAATCAGGTAAAGGAAGTTTACAATGAAATCTCATGAGAGTCAAGTCAAATCTCATGAGATCACAGTAAGAGTTCATGACCTCAGCACTGCTGATGCTGATTGGCTGCTGTTCATTTCTTCATTTTTTTTACCTGCAGCTGGGAGCAATTGAGTATAACTTTTTACACAGAACTTACTCTGCTGAGCTGAGGAGATTGTGAGGTAAAATATCTTCCTTTTTTACATAGAGATGCTCAGGTGATATTTTCCTGTCAGTTTTTTACAGTTATACTGCATCAGTTTCAAGTGATTTAGCATATGAGTATTATGTCCCTTTAAAGAGACACTAAACCCAACATTTTTCTTTCATGATTTGGTTTTAAGAATACAATTTTAAACAACATTTCAATTTACTTCTATTATCTAATTTGCTTCATTCTTTAGATATCCTTTGCCGAAAGAAATATCAATGTACATGGGTGAGCCAATTACACAAGGTATCTATGTTCAGCCACCAATCAGCAGCTACTGAGCCTATCTAGATATGCTTTTCAGCAAATGATATAAAGAGAATGAAGCAAATTAGATAATATAAGTACATTAGAAAGCTGTTTCTAAATCATGCTCAATTGCATGCTCTTTCTAAATCATGAAAGAAAAAATTGGGGTTTCATGTTCCTTTAAGAATATTTAATGGGTAAGTAGATGCATTGTACTGTAGGTCTGCTTGCATGCAGCATCTTTATGTGTACCTGTGTATGTTAACTGGTATATTGGTATTAGTTTGTGAGTGTTGATTGAACATTTCTAGTTCTGAATCAAGAGACTACATTTTCTTATAGTTTTCTATAGTTCCTCATATTCTTTTAAAATGGAAAGTCTATGGGAAATGTTTATCCAACCCTAAACATTGAAAGTATTTTGTTTTAAATTTAGTAAGGGACTATAGAAGGTGCTGGCTTGTGCCTTTTTATAGGCAAGTTTGGCTGTTTTGGTTTTGTTAAAGTTGCAGATCACTTTGTATAAAATAGTTTAATTCTCATGTAGAGAGGTTTTTGTGTCCTTGTGTGCAGTAACACATTGCTTTATTTGATAAAATCATCCCAATAGGCTGCTTCTTCATTTTTTCCCAACTAAAATAGGTCATGCAAACTTTTATTGGACATTTTTATATAAAATGACACAACATCAAACCCACATCGAAACTAATAAAAGTATTAACCCCTAAACCGACAACCCCCCCACAACGCAATATGCCTAATTAAACTATTAACCCCTATATGCGCCATCAAACCCACACCTCAAGTAATAACTAAATGATTAACCCCTAAATCCACCAACCCCAACATCGCAAACTACCTATTAAAACCATTAACCCCTAATCTGCCATTAACCCACAATGCAAACTACCTATTAAAGTATTAACCCCTAAACCGCCAAAGCCTGCAATGCAATAAACCTATCAAAGTATTAATTCCTTAAACGCCAAAGCCCACAATGCAAATAAATAATTAAATTACTAAGCCCCCTAACCTAACACCCATTAAATGAACCCAAATTACCTAAATTACAAAATACTAAAGTTACTATTAAAAAAAAAAACTAACACTACTTTAAAAATAAAAAATAAACTAAGTATAAATTAAAGGGACAGTCTAGTCAAAAATTAAAATTCTGGTGTAGACGGTCCCTTTAAGCTACAATTACAGAAAATAAAAAAATCTAAGATTACAAAAAATATAAAACAAAATTTCAAAATTTTTAAAAATTATACCTAATCTCTATGAAAATAAAAAGCCCCCCCCCCCCAAAAAAAATAAAAACACCCCCTACTCTAAGAATAAACTACCAGTAGCACTTAAAAGGGCTTTTTGCAGGGCATTGCCCCAAGGTATACAGCTCTTTTACATCAAAATACACAAAGTCCCCCCTAACAGTAACCCCCCCCACCCACCACACACCCCAAAATAAAAGAACCTACCACTAAAAAACCTAAACTACCCATTGCCCTGAAAAGGGCATTTGTTTGGGCATTGTCCTTAAAATGGCATTTAGCTCTTTTACATTTGGGGCATTTAGTCTATAGATGTTCTATAAGAATGTTATGTTGCAGTTTTCATATGTTGCAGTAGTTAGCACATGTTATATAGGAACAGATTAGTCTATAGATGTTCTATAAGAATGTTATGTTGCAGTTTTCATATGTTGCAGTAATTAGCACGTTATATAGGAAGATTAGTCTATAGATGTTCTATAAGAATGTTATGTTTCAGTTTTCATATGTTGCAGTAATTAGCACATGTTATATAGGAAGATTAGTCTATAGATGTTCTATAAGAATGTTATGTTGCAGTTTTCATATGTTGCAGTAATTAGCACGTTATATAGGAAGATTAGTCTATAGATGTTCTATAAGAATGTTATGTTTCAGTTTTCATATGTTGCAGTAATTAGCACATGTTATATAGGAAGATTAGTCTATAGATGTTCTATAAGAATGTTATGTTGCAGTTTTCATATGTTGCAGTAAGTAGCACATGTTATATAGGAAGATTAGTCTATAGATGTTCTATAAGAATGTTATGTTGCAGTTTTCATATGTTGCAGTAGTTAGCACATGTTATATAGGAAGATTAGTCTATAGATGTTCTATAAGAATGTTATGTTGCAGTTTTCATATGTTGCAGTAAGTAGCACATGTTATATAGGAAGATTAGTCTATAGATGTTCTATAAGAATGTTATGTTGCAGTTTTCATATGTTGCAGTAATTAGCACGTTATATAGGAAGATTAGTCTATAGATGTTCTATAAGAATGTTATGTTGCAGTTTTCATATGTTGCAGTAATTAGCACATGTTATATAGGAAGATTAGTCTATAGATGTTCTATAAGAATGTTATGTTTCAGTTTTCATATGTTGCAGTAATTAGCACATGTTATATAGGAAGATTAGTCTATAGATGTTCTATAACAATGTTATGTTTCAGTTTTCATATGTTGCAGTAAGTAGCACACGTTATACAGGAAGATTAGTCTATAGATGTTCTATAACAATGTTATGTTTCAGTTTTCATATGTTGCAGTAAGTAGCACACGTTATATAGGAAGATTAGTCTATAGATGTTCTATAACAATGTTATGTTTCAGTTTTCATATGTTGCAGTAAGTAGCACATGTTATATAGGAAGATTAGTCTATAGATGTTCTATAAGAATGTTATGTTGCAGTTTTCATATGTTGCAGTAATTAGCACATGTTATATAGGAAGATTAGTCTATAGATGTTCTATAAGAATGTTATGTTGCAGTTTTCATATGTTGCAGTAAGTAGCACACGTTATATAGGAAGATTAGTCTATAGATGTTCTATAAGAATGTTATGTTGCAGTTTTCATATGTTGCAGTAATTAGCAGGTTATATAGGAAGATTAGTCTATAGATGTTCTATAAGAATGTTATGTTGCAGTTTTCATATGTTGCAGTAAGTAGCACATGTTATCAGGACCGTCTTTAACACAGGGCAAAAGGGGCAGCTGCCCTGGGCCCAGTCTCTGTTGAGGGGCCCAAGAGTCCTTAAAAAAAAAAAAAAAATAAAAAAAAAAAAAATTTTTTTTTATTTTTTTTTAATGGTTCATACCAGGCTGCTGATTTGACATGGGGAACACACACATTCAGTCCTAATACTGTCACAGTCAAAAGTACTCTGCTTATATATAACTGTGCCAGACCGTGCCGGTGTCATGTGACATGCCAAGCTAGTGCCATGTGCTGTTTTAGATGTGCACTGTGCAGCACTGAATGCAAAGCCCTTACAACTCGGCATCCAGCCATTTCCCACTGCATCAGAAAAGGTCCTACTGGGGTTACCACTGTTACCAGGTAACTGCTCTGGTGGTGGGGATTGTTTCTGGGTAGGGCTAACTGTGGGCGCATGCAGCAGAAAGCTGGAGCGGCAGGCACATGAGGATTTGAGCATCTGTGCAGCTGCATACACTGCTCTCTTCAGTCTTGAGGCTGTGTGACTCATCTCACACTGTATCCATGCAGCCTTGGACAGACAGCATCCAGTCTACTGGTCCCCTTAGCCCTGCTCTTTCTGCTGTGGCCCTAAGATCAACTAACTGAAGTTTGTTAGGGGAATAGTGCTTTGTAGAAAGGTGTCAGTGGGAAGAATAAGTGAGTGCACACACGCCCCTCCCCATGCAGCATTGTCTAGTTCAGGGTGAGAGGGAACTTGTTCCTAGCAAAGAAGCGACATGTGCTGGTGTGGCTGATGTATAGCGTCATGATGATACTTCACACATTAATGTAAGGTTTATTTTTATAGTTTTTATTTTCTCTCTGTCTCAGATTTTACAGCTTCCCATAGTAGTTCTGCTGTTCCAGTCAGTAAACTTATATTTGTCTGCACCTCCATGCTTCCTCCTTTACCTTGCTTTGCTCCTGTTGGCTGCCCTAAATCTCTTTAACCAGCTAACCTCACACCAGAATCACATTCAAAAGAATATTAAATGAATCCACAGTGGAGGAATTTATATATTTATTTACTTATTAGTACTACTTAGGTCCAGTTTCACATATTGCATTTTTTAAAAAAAAAATGATTAGCCCAGCAGTGGATGATCCACCGCTGGGCTAATAATAATAAAAATAATTGATTTAGTTGTTTTTTGGGATGTTGGGGTGGAGAGCAAAATTGCATGGGGTGGGGGGCCCAAGAAAATGTTTGCCCAGGGTCCAATCAATATTAAAGACGGCCCTGCATGTTATATAGGAAGATTAGTCTATAGATGTTCTATAAGAATGTTATGTTGCAGTTTTCATATGTTGCAGTAATTAGCACATGTTATATAGGAAGATTAGTCTATAGATGTTCTATAAGAATGTTATGTTGCAGTTTTCATATGTTGCAGTAATTAGCACATGTTATATAGGAAGATTAGTCTATAGATGTTCTATAAGAATGTTATGTTGCAGTTTTCATATGTTGCACTAATTAGCACGTTATATAGGAAGATTAGTCTATAGATGTTCTATAAGAATGTTATGTTGCAGTTTTCATATGTTGCAGTAATTAGCACGTTATATAGGAAGATTAGTCTATAGATGTTCTATAAGAATGTTATGTTGCAGTTTTCATATGTTGCAGTAATTAGCACACGTTATATAGGAAGATTAGTCTATAGATGTTCTATAAGAATTTTATGTTGCAGTTTTCATATGTTGCAGTAAGTAGCACATGTTATATAGGAAGATTAGTCTATAGATGTTCTATAAGAATGTTATGTTGCAGTTTTCATATGTTGCAGTAATTAGCACGTTATATAGGAAGATTAGTCTATAGATGTTCTATAACAATGTTATGTTTCAGTTTTCATATGTTGCAGTAAGTAGCACATGTTATATAGGAACAGATTAGTCTATAGATGTTCTATAAGAATGTTATGTTTCAGTTTTCATATGTTGCAGTAATTAGCACATGTTATATAGGAAGATTAGTCTATAGATGTTCTATAACAATGTTATGTTTCAGTTTTCATATGTTGCAGTAAGTAGCACACGTTATATAGGAAGATTAGTCTATAGATGTTCTATAACAATGTTATGTTTCAGTTTTCATATGTTGCAGTAGTTAGCACATGTTATATAGGAACAGATTAGTCTATAGATGTTCTATAAGAATGTTATGTTGCAGTTTTCATATGTTGCAGTAGTTAGCACATGTTATATAGGAAGATTAGTCTATAGATGTTCTATAAGAATGTTATGTTGCAGTTTTCATATGTTGCAGTAATTAGCACATGTTATATAGGAAGATTAGTCTATAGATGTTCTATAAGAATGTTATGTTGCAGTTTTCATATGTTGCAGTAAGTAGCACATGTTATATAGGAAGATTAGTCTATAGATGTTCTATAAGAATGTTATGTTGCAGTTTTCATATGTTGCAGTAATTAGCACGTTATATAGGAAGATTAGTCTATAGATGTTCTATAAGAATGTTATGTTGCAGTTTTCATATGTTGCAGTAAGTAGCACATGTTATATAGGAAGATTAGTCTATAGATGTTCTATAAGAATGTTATGTTGCAGTTTTCATATGTTGCAGTAATTAGCACGTTATATAGGAAGATTAGTCTATAGATGTTCTATAAGAATGTTATGTTGCAGTTTTCATATGTTGCAGTAATTAGCACACGTTATATAGGAAGATTAGTCTATAGATGTTCTATAACAATGTTATGTTTCAGTTTTCATATGTTGCAGTAAGTAGCACATGTTATATAGGAACAGATTAGTCTATAGATGTTCTATAAGAATGTTATGTTTCAGTTTTCATATGTTGCAGTAATTAGCACATGTTATATAGGAAGATTAGTCTATAGATGTTCTATAACAATGTTATGTTGCAGTTTTCATATGTTGCAGTAATTAGCACATGTTATATAGGAAGATTAGTCTATAGATGTTCTATAAGAATGTTATGTTGCAGTTTTCATATGTTGCAGTAATTAGCACATGTTATATAGGAACAGATTAGTCTATAGATGTTCTATAAGAATGTTATGTTGCAGTTTTCATATGTTGCAGTAATTAGCACGTTATATAGGAACAGATTAGTCTATAGATGTTCTATAAGAATGTTATGTTGCAGTTTTCATATGTTGCAGTAATTAGCACGTTATATAGGAAGATTAGTCTATAGATGTTCTATAAGAATGTTATGTTGCAGTTTTCATATGTTGCAGTAGTTAGCACATGTTATATAGGAAGATTAGTCTATAGATGTTCTATAAGAATGTTATGTTGCAGTTTTCATATGTTGCAGTAATTAGCACATGTTATATAGGAAGATTAGTCTATAGATGTTCTATAAGAATGTTATGTTTCAGTTTTCATATGTTGCAGTAATTAGCACGTTATATAGGAAGATTAGTCTATAGATGTTCTATAAGAATGTTATGTTTCAGTTTTCATATGTTGCAGTAATTAGCACATGTTATATAGGAAGATTAGTCTATAGATGTTCTATAAGAATGTTATGTTGCAGTTTTCATATGTTGCAGTAAGTAGCACATGTTATATAGGAAGATTAGTCTATAGATGTTCTATAAGAATGTTATGTTTCAGTTTTCATATGTTGCAGTAATTAGCACATGTTATATAGGAAGATTAGTCTATAGATGTTCTATAAGAATGTTATGTTGCAGTTTTCATATGTTGCAGTAAGTAGCACATGTTATATAGGAAGATTAGTCTATAGATGTTCTATAAGAATGTTATGTTGCAGTTTTCATATGTTGCAGTAATTAGCACATGTTATATAGGAAGATTAGTCTATAGATGTTCTATAAGAATGTTATGTTGCAGTTTTCATATGTTGCAGTAATTAGCACGTTATATAGGAAGATTAGTCTATAGATGTTCTATAACAATGTTATGTTTCAGTTTTCATATGTTGCAGTAATTAGCACGTTATATAGGAAGATTAGTCTATAGATGTTCTATAAGAATGTTATGTTGCAGTTTTCATATGTTGCAGTAATTAGCACGTTATATAGGAAGATTAGTCTATAGATGTTCTATAACAATGTTATGTTGCAGTTTTCATATGTTGCAGTAATTAGCACGTTATATAGGAAGATTAGTCTATAGATGTTCTATAAGAATGTTATGTTGCAGTTTTCATATGTTGCAGTAAGTAGCACATGTTATATAGGAAGATTAGTCTATAGATGTTCTATAAGAATGTTATGTTGCAGTTTTCATATGTTGCAGTAGTTAGCACATGTTATATAGGAACAGATTAGTCTATAGATGTTCTATAAGAATGTTATGTTGCAGTTTTCATATGTTGCAGTAATTAGCACACGTTATATAGGAAGATTAGTCTATAGATGTTCTATAACAATGTTATGTTTCAGTTTTCATATGTTGCAGTAAGTAGCACATGTTATATAGGAACAGATTAGTCTATAGATGTTCTATAAGAATGTTATGTTTCAGTTTTCATATGTTGCAGTAATTAGCACATGTTATATAGGAAGATTAGTCTATAGATGTTCTATAACAATGTTATGTTGCAGTTTTCATATGTTGCAGTAATTAGCACATGTTATATAGGAAGATTAGTCTATAGATGTTCTATAAGAATGTTATGTTGCAGTTTTCATATGTTGCAGTAATTAGCACATGTTATATAGGAACAGATTAGTCTATAGATGTTCTATAAGAATGTTATGTTGCAGTTTTCATATGTTGCAGTAATTAGCACGTTATATAGGAACAGATTAGTCTATAGATGTTCTATAAGAATGTTATGTTGCAGTTTTCATATGTTGCAGTAATTAGCACGTTATATAGGAAGATTAGTCTATAGATGTTCTATAAGAATGTTATGTTGCAGTTTTCATATGTTGCAGTAGTTAGCACATGTTATATAGGAAGATTAGTCTATAGATGTTCTATAAGAATGTTATGTTGCAGTTTTCATATGTTGCAGTAATTAGCACATGTTATATAGGAAGATTAGTCTATAGATGTTCTATAAGAATGTTATGTTTCAGTTTTCATATGTTGCAGTAATTAGCACGTTATATAGGAAGATTAGTCTATAGATGTTCTATAAGAATGTTATGTTTCAGTTTTCATATGTTGCAGTAATTAGCACATGTTATATAGGAAGATTAGTCTATAGATGTTCTATAAGAATGTTATGTTGCAGTTTTCATATGTTGCAGTAAGTAGCACATGTTATATAGGAAGATTAGTCTATAGATGTTCTATAAGAATGTTATGTTTCAGTTTTCATATGTTGCAGTAATTAGCACATGTTATATAGGAAGATTAGTCTATAGATGTTCTATAAGAATGTTATGTTGCAGTTTTCATATGTTGCAGTAAGTAGCACATGTTATATAGGAAGATTAGTCTATAGATGTTCTATAAGAATGTTATGTTGCAGTTTTCATATGTTGCAGTAATTAGCACATGTTATATAGGAAGATTAGTCTATAGATGTTCTATAAGAATGTTATGTTGCAGTTTTCATATGTTGCAGTAATTAGCACGTTATATAGGAAGATTAGTCTATAGATGTTCTATAACAATGTTATGTTTCAGTTTTCATATGTTGCAGTAATTAGCACGTTATATAGGAAGATTAGTCTATAGATGTTCTATAAGAATGTTATGTTGCAGTTTTCATATGTTGCAGTAATTAGCACGTTATATAGGAAGATTAGTCTATAGATGTTCTATAACAATGTTATGTTGCAGTTTTCATATGTTGCAGTAATTAGCACGTTATATAGGAAGATTAGTCTATAGATGTTCTATAAGAATGTTATGTTGCAGTTTTCATATGTTACAGTAATTAGCACATGTTATATAGGAAGATTAGTCTATAGATGTTCTATAACAATGTTATGTTTCAGTTTTCATATGTTGCAGTAATTAGCATGTTATATAGGAAGATTAGTCTATAGATGTTCTATAACAATGTTATGTTTCAGTTTTCATATGTTGCAGTAATTAGCACATGTTATATAGGAAGATTAGTCTATAGATGTTCTATAACAATGTTATGTTGCAGTTTTCATATGTTGCAGTAATTAGCATGTTATATAGGAAGATTAGTCTATAGATGTTCTATAACAATGTTATGTTTCAGTTTTCATATGTTGCAGTAATTAGCACATGTTATATAGGAAGATTAGTCTATAGATGTTCTATAACAATGTTATGTTGCAGTTTTCATATGTTGCAGTAAGTAGCACATGTTATATAGGAAGATTAGTCTATAGATGTTCTATAACAATGTTATGTTTCAGTTTTCATATGTTGCAGTAATTAGCACATGTTATATAGGAAGATTAGTCTATAGATGTTCTATAAGAACATTCTAAAACAACAGTGTGTCCAAATAGTTTTTAGGCAGACATTGATACTCTCACAAACAGAAATTGTCTTGGTAATAATATAAGGTAACAGTAAAGTTATGATAAAGATAGAGCACATTGTTTTAAACAACTTATCAATCTACATTTACTATCAAATTTGCTTTGTTCGCTTCTTTATTAAATATAAACCTAGGTAGGCTGGTAAGAGCTTAGAACTTGTCTTTTGTATCTATAGCGGCAGTATTTGCAACGTTGTATGACACTGCAGTAAACAATGTTGCAAACAGTGCTGCCAGAGGGCTAAATATTTGTGCACGCTCCTGAGCTCACATATAATTACTCTTTAACAAAGGATACCAAGAGAACTAAGCAGTATTGATAACAGAAGTAAATAGGAAAGTTGTTTAAAATATCATACTCTATCCAGTCAATTTAAGTTTCATTTTGACTTACTGTCCCTTTTAAGGTCCTAAAAGATTGTTCTATATTGTGAAAAGGTTGTTGAGAGAAAAAAAAGAAATTAGACAAAATCTCAGATAAGTGCATCACTAAGTCTGGCTGTAAAATGAAATACTTTTTATTTATTTTTAATGCAATGTGATTTTACAGTGTTTGCTGATTTGTTTTTAATTACACTTTTATTAAACTGAGATTTATTTAATTGCAATCAGGTTTTCTGTTTGTAGTTTAGCAACTCAGGTATGATGAGCTGGATCCTTTCAGTACTGTGATGTTTTTGTTGTATTCTGAGCAAACTGCAATGGATTTAGATTCCAGTGTTCCTTTTACTCAGTGCTACTGCTTCTGGCTGAACTTCTATTCAAATGGTTAGAAACGTCCTTGATTGATCCACTCCCTACTACTCCTGTTTGTGTTTCAGTCTATTAAGAGTATATTTACTCAACTGAAATGATGTTGACCTTCTTCTGGAAACTGGCGCTTTACACCACCTTACAAATGAGTGGTGGCTGTAGGGGCTGTGCCAGCTTATCTGGAGAACTACTTGAGAAATTCATAGGAGAGGATATTCAGAAGGTTGCAGATATGGCAGATGCAGCTAAAATAATTACAGTGTGCTCTTGAAACTGAAAACATACTAATGTTCAGTATTGCATGAATAATTGTATTATTATTAATTATTTGTAGAGCACCAACAGATTCTGCAGCACTAACAATATAGGGACACATATGTCCCTTTAACACCAGGCACTAGTTTGCTGTGCTAGTTGAATTATATATGCTTCTTTATGACAATATTTTTAACTCTATGTCACTTAAGCACCTACAACATTTAAATCACTATCTAGTGAAATATTCCACTTCAGTATCCCACCCAAATTACTGCCATGCTGTTGATATTTGAAATCTCTCAAACCTAGCAGAAATCCCATTCATCGCAGGCCATTGCTTCTATACCAAAAGCTATATTTTCAATTAATACCATAATGTGTGCCTAAAGAAACCAGTGATGTATTAAAGGGAAAGTCACTCAACACCAAAATATTTATTGTTTAAAAAGACAACCAACATTGTTATATTAATATACTTTAACCTTTAAACCTCTAAATGTCTGCCAGTTTTAAGCCACTAAAGACAGCCTCTTATCACATGTTTTTTAGTTCGCTTTTCACAACAGGGGAGTGCTAGTTCATGTGTGCCATATAGATAACATTGTGCTCACGCTCGTGGGTTGTTCACAACACAGCACTAATTGGCTAAAATGCAAGTCAATAGATAATAAATAAATAGCCATGTGATCAGGGAGCTGTCTAAAGAGGCTTAGATACAAGGTAATCACAGAGGTTAAAAGTATATTAATATAACCATGTTCACTGTGCAAAACTGGGGAATGGATAATAAAGGGATTATCTAACAATAAAAATTACAGAGTAGACTGTCCCTTTAAGCTCTTCATTTTCCCTTTACCACTTTGTAACCATTGTAATTTGCCAACTCTCATTCCCTAATGCTTCTCTTTACCCATTGCTGTTGTAAATCAGATTTTCATTAACCTGTATGCCCTTAAATCCCTCAACTTTATCCTCTTAACTTCTATTCCATACTTTATCTTTCTAATCAAAGCATACAAATAACACTCCTTTCATCATTGTTTAACTGCATTTCACAAACCCTATCATTAACTTAAAGGGACAGTCTAGCCAAAATTAAACTTTCATGATTCAGATAGGGCATGCAATTTTAAAAAACTTTTTAATTTACTTTTATCATCAAATTTGCTTTGTTATCTTGGTATTCTTTGTTGAAAGCTAAACCTAGGTAAACCCATATGCTAATTTCTAAGCCCATGAAGGCCACCTTTTATCTGAATGCATTTGACAGTTTTTCACAGCTAGAGGGCGTTAGTTCATGTGTGTCGTATAGATAACTGTGCTCACACTTGTGGAGTTACTTATGAGAGGGCACTGATTAGCTAAAATGTAAGTCTGTCAAAAGAACTGAAATTAGGGGCAGTCTGCAGAGGCTTAGATACAAGGTAAGCACAAAGGTAAAAAGGATATTAATATAACCATGTTGGTTGTGCAAAACTAGGGAATGGGTTATAAAGGGATTATCTATCTTTTTAAATAATAAAAATTCTGGAGTAGACTGTCCCTTTAATTTCCAGTCTTTTTAGGCAGTAATGGCAAAGATTACTGTTTAGTAATAGTAAAAGTTCAAACCCAGCTAATATTTTCTGTGTTTACAAGGTAAGGATACTGGTTGCTTTTGACATTGTTTTTGCTTATGTTTTCAGATCTGTAGATTGTTGTATGACCTGGGGTAAACCACATGACACAAAAATATAGAAATCAGTTCTACTCGTGAGCAAATTGGTGTAGGTCTTGGGCAATTTTCTTTAAAGTAACCTGAAACACAATTGTTTTTCTTTCATGATTCAGATAGAGAATACAATTTTCAAAAAGTTTCCAATTTACTTCTATTATCAAATTTGCTTTGTTCCTATGTTATTCTTTATTGAAGAGATACCTATATACAGTATCTCTTGTCTGGAGCACTACATGACAGGGAATAGTGCTGCCACTTGCTAATGTATATCATTGTTGCAAAACTGCTGCCATATATTACTGCAGACACGTGCCCGCTCCTGAACTTACCTTCCTGCTTTTGAACAAAGGATAACAAGAGAATGAAGAAACAATGATAATAGACATAAATTGAAAAGTTTTCTAAAATTGTGTACTCTATCTGAACCAGGAAAGAAATATTTTGGGTTTTATGTCCCTTTAAGCTTCCAATCGCAGTTTGTGTCCACAAGGAAACTCATTTTATTTGTATGAATGTCTGTTTCTTTAATGGTTGTCTATGTGTGGGTGATAATAACATTGATTTCTTCATGTATTGCTAAGTGATGGAGATACTCATTTCTGTTGATCTTATATGAGTAGTTACAGTACTATATTATAGCTTGAGAAGGGCTTAGCATCAGGGATACCTGGGAATTGCACCATCACAGGTTAAATGCCTAGCATATGACTTAAACCCAAGCCCGCACTGTAAACAAAGCAGTAGAGACTAGAGATGCACATATGATTGGGTTTTATTGATATTTGCAAAGAATAAAACATTGCAAAATGAACAGCGTTTAAGGAAAAATTCACTGAATATTGTCAAAAAGTGCCATTTTCATATAACAAAAATGACAAAGATAACTAAAACACATATGTGGAAAATGTACTGTGGTAGTTCACAGTGTTGTGTCCAATGACGTGATAGGCAGAAAGGGTGCAGAGTATCCTGCAATGTGCTCATGGGTAGTTAGTGTATTACAGTAGCAGAATTTGTTTCACATAAGGTATTAAAAAGACACATTGCCACAGGTTTACATAGAAACAGGGATGGTCTGACCAGATGCAGTTCATCATTAGGAAGAAGAACATTAATTAGTTGTTGGGCTGAATCCTGAACTGTTCTCTGCTCTTGTTAGATGGCACAACCCTACAACAAACAATTAAATGGCTACTTATATAGGCCTTTTTAATATATATACTATATTGGGCATGACCCCATTATTTCATCTTTTTGAGCAGTAAGTTTCACTATGAATATATGAAGTGAAACACAAAACAGAGGAGCGCCTCATGTGTAGATCAACCAAAAGGGTAAAGAAAGTAAAAAACAGAAGCTAAAAGGGTACTCACATTTGGCAAGAGCACCCTAATGTGCTAATAGTAGCAGGCTGCTATCTCAGGGTGTCCCTCTCCTGGTTCCACCACGCAGGCTAGATCACAGGCAGGATACAAAGCTCATATCAATGTGGCACTCCAACAGGAAAACATAAGGTGCTTTCACTATGCTTGAGTTAAAAACTTGTTTATTAAAAACAACATATTAAAAACAAAAGCAGTGAATAAAAGAGGAGCGTCAAAGTTTTACCCCCTACATGCAACGCATTTCTTGACTTTAAAGCAGCCGTTTCATCAGGCATATAGCACCTTACACAGTTCAATACTATTTAAATCATTTGTGAACCAATGAACAAAAATGATGTACACATATGTTTATAATCAACCATTAGCGATTTGTTATAGTCTTCCCAACACATCCAAACATAATATCTTATTTCAAAAAACATAATACAAAATATACACCATCAGACCAAACCAATCCACAGTCTTAATAGTCCATGTTGATCTCCCCATGCAGCCTCCAAACAATGCAACACCCCAAACCCCTATTTAACTAAAATTACCAATTCAACTTTACAAACCCTCCACACTTGCATAGATAGTATATTGTGACTTTAAATGATATGATCGCATCTCTTACCTTGATGCTAATTAGATGATCGTTTGTTTTAAAAAAAATAGTTTGCTTTAGGAATCTGTGTTACAGACTTCCGCATACGTCCCTATAACACGTGACCGTAGCGGACCAATAGCGTAAAGGCAGTGTGGGAAATATTTATAGGGATCGATCTGTATTTTTTTTTTTTTTTTTATATATATTTATTTATTTGTATCCAACACAGTATACAATCAAATGAATCCAACCTTTTGTGCCACGCAGGGCAAGGTAAAACATGTTATAGAACAAAAACAAATTAGAGCAACAAATTCACTTTCTCTCAGTGGATTAATAATCTCTTTGTAAACAATATTTGTATACTGAGCTGTAATTTTTCTATTTTAAATACACAAAGAAAACAATAAAGCACTCAGATAGTCAAAAACAACTAACAACAAAAAAAAAGATGGAAGAAAGGGGCAGAAAAACAAAAACAAAAAAAACCCCCAAAAAAACAAAGGGGAAACCCTCCACTACTACACCAGGTCCCAACTGCAATTAGTGCTAAATTTCTGTAGCCTTTGTTATCCATGAATGTGGGAAAAGATCTAATATGACCATTTCTGCAAAACTAACTGAGGATGTAAAGGGTGCTAAAATCTGTTTTTGTATAGGCAAGAGATAAGAGTTAATAATGGGGTACCAACCACGTAAAAAAAATTTAATTCTAATTTCTGAGGCATCCTGTAAATGATATGATTCAAAAATAATTTGATCTTGAATAGCGTGCATGATCTCAGAAAATACAGGCCCTTTATTTGCTTTCCATTTTTTAAGGATACTCTGTCTTACCGCTAATATTAATGTATTTAAAGAGCGAGTCCAATACCTATCTAGACTACTCGAGGACTCAACCAATAGGATAATATCCCAGAATGTGAGAGAAACAGATACACCATGTATATTGTTAAACCAATATATAAGTTTCAACCAAAGCTGATTTATCCTAGGGCATGTCCAAAACATATGTCGTAAATCCGCTTCCATATAAGCACACCTGGGGCAGGAAGCTGACCTAGATGGATAGAATCGAGCCAATTTAGCAGGATAAAGATAAAAATTGTTTATTAGTTTCATATGAGATTCCTTCCATATTGAGGGGACTTTACAAGTTTCTAGCGACTCAAAACTTTGTATGATTCTGTCCGGATCTATATCCCGAATTGACTTATACCATGGACCGCAAATCTTACTTAGGAAACCTTGCGTTTGTTTTGAGAGCATGATATCGTAGATTAATGAGATAGAAGTAACACCAGCTACGTATTTCTGTATTAGGACTCTGACCATGCAACAGATATGGGAAACCTCCAATCCTGTGACCCAATGAAATGACGTACCTGAAAAAACACAAATAAATCTGATCTAGGTAACTGATAAAGAGAGAACAAGGTTTCACCATCCAACACTGAGTCGTCTGAGCCAATTAAATGACAAATCCGATTTAGCCCCTTTTCGGCCCAGTTCTTAAAAGTTTTTTGATGTAAACCGGGGGAAAATAGGGGGTTACCCTGAATAGGAAGAAATTCTGACAAAGAAAAATCTATTTCCAGCACTTTACAGAGTTTGTGCCACGCCAGAACTATATTTTTAAATGTAATAAGTGAAGAGACGTTGGATGGTAATTGACGCGGCTTACAATGTAATAGAGCTGATAATGCAAAAGGGTGTATCAGTAAAGACTCCTGCACAAAAGTGGAAAATATATCTGTTCTTGCCAGCCAATCAATTGCGATTTTTGCCATCGCTGCAATATTATACAAATAGATATCTGGCAGTGATAGGCCGCCTGCCCATGATTTCTGCATTAGTCTTGCTAAAGCAATGCGTGTTTTTTTATTTTGCCAGATAAATTTAGAAAAGTAACCATACAAAATTCTACAATCCCGGTTAGTTATTAATAAGGGCAAATTTTGAATAGGGTAGAGAAGGCGTGGAAAGATAATGGTTTTAACCAGATTTACTCTCGCTGTTAGTGATATGGGAAAAGAAGTCCATAGTTGCAAATCTTGTTTGATTTTTTGGAATACAGGAAGAAAATTATCTGTATACCAGTGCTTCGGATTTTTATGTAATAAAAGACCCAGGTATTTAACAGACTCTACCACTTTGAACGGATTACTAGGGTGACTTGAGTCTACTTTTCCAATATACATTAATTCACTTTTTTCCGTATTCACTTTATAACCTGAAAATGAGCTAAAATCCTCTAGCAATTGCCTCAAAATAGGAATGGATTGCTGTGTGTTTTGTAAAAAGACTAAAATATCATCAGCATATAGCAATGTGTTTAAACGCAGATATCCTATTGTAATCCCTGGTAGGCTATTTCTTAATCTTATCGCTAGCGGCTCTAATGCTGTATTAAACAGCAAGGGAGACAGTGGGCATCCTTGCCTTGTACCTCGCTGTAGTGTTATTTTGGGCGAGATCATCCCATTTACTAGTAAATATGATATGGGCTTCAAATAGATTCTATGAATAAATTGCAAAAAGTTCCCTTTTATCCCAAATTTCCCAAGTGAAATAAAAAGATGATCCCATACTATAGAATCGAACGCTTTCACTGCGTCTAATGTAAGGACAGCCATGTCATTACGGTTACTTATATTAAATTTTTGTTCCGTATTCCAAGCGTAGTCTATCAGCGTAATTAACTTCCGTATGTTCTTAGAGACATTCCTATTAATCATAAAGCCCGTCTGATCCATGTGAATGAGTTTCTGTAAACAGAAAGATAATCTGTCAGCTAAGATAGAGGCTAAGATCTTATAATCAGAGTTTAAAACTGATATCGGCCTATACGAGCCTGGGTCCTCCGGATCTTTCCCCTTTTTTAATATAAGTGAGATATTAGCCATTGAGAAATAGGATGATATTGGGTTATCTGGTGTGTAATATACGTTAAATAACTTCTCTAATACTGGTAATAAATCTTCCTTAAGACATTTATAGAATTCCGCGGGTAATCCATCTGGGCCTGGGGCTTTGTTGGACTTCAAATTATCGATAGCCTTGCTAATTTCTTCTCTGGTTATATAATCATTTAACATTGTTAAATCTTCCATCTGGATCTTGGGCGTATCAACTTTAGACCAAAATACCTCTTGGATATCAGGATTGGTTTTAACTGGAGAATATAAATATTGATAATAAGAAGCAAATACCTTGCATATGTCCATAGTCTCCATATATCTAGTCTCATTCTCTTTAATAACCGGTATAAGATTTTTTTCTTCCTGATTTTAGTAAGCTTAGCCAAATACTTGGCAGAGCAACCATGAAACCCCTTATAATGCCTATTTATTCTGGTCTCCTCTATTTGAGCTTGTTCTTTAAGGAAGAGATCTTTCTCCTTTCTAATAGCAAAATAGTCATCCCAATTATTCTGTGATGGAGCGTTCTGGACTAGTATATAAGCCTTCTTCACTCTCTTGGCCAAAATAGCCTCCCGTAATTTGATCTTTTTCCCACGTATATTTAAGTAGGCCATAATCTCATCTCTTAGAACCGTCTTAGAGGCCTCCCAGAAAATTTCAACTTTATTATCATATTCCCTGTTATTGGAGCCATACTCCAGCCATTTTGATTGTAACCACAATCGGAACCTAGGGTCCGAGCATAAATACCGGGGGAAACAAAATACAGATTTCTGAATCTTATCTTTTTTAGATGAAGGAAATATTAATGAAATTATTGCATGGTCCGATATCAGAATCTCTCCTATGCTAGCCTTGAATTGCCAAATAGATAACGACTCAGAAACCAGAAATAGGTCAATCCTAGAGAATGTCTTATGCCCCTTAGATTCACAGGTGTATATAGGAATGTCGGGGTTTTGAATTCGCCAAATGTCTATTAATTTTAACTTATAGCAGAGTTTCTGAAAATATTTAGCCCTTTGTCTATTACTGACTATGTTTTTAAGTGAAAACCTATCTATTGAGGGGTCTAACGTCATGTTAAAATCTCCGCACAAAATTAAGTTGTTCCCTATAAGCGGAAACAACTTATTTTGGATATTTTCCCAGAAGACTAATGAGAATTGGTTAGGAGCATAGATGCAACAAATTATAAATTTTATGTTTTTTATCATTATGTGAAGTAAAATAAATCTGGCCTCCCCATCAATCTCTATTTTTATAATCTTATAGTCTAATTGTTTGCGTAGTAGTATTGCTACTCCGCACTTTTTATTAGGGCTGTTAGTGGAGATTACCTCACCAACCCATTTGATCTTGAGTTTCGCTGCTTCTGTCTCCTTAAGATGGGTTTCTTGAAGACAGACCAGATCGGGCTGCATCCGAGCTAAAGTTCTCACAATCAATTTACGTTTCATTGGTGAACTGATACCCCCCACATTCCAGGAATACATCCTAATTTCCGCTGTCATTTTTTAAAGATACTGATAGTTAACAGTTTATCCTTAACACGGGGTAGGAGGTCTACCATCCACGTAGGAGGGAGGAGAGACAATCCCAAACCAAAAAAAAAAAAAAAAAAAAAGGGGGGAAAAGATAAAGAAAGGAAAAGTAACCCAAAACAAAAAAAAAAAAAAAAAAAGAAAAAGAAACAGATCCAGCAACCATTTAAATATCTTATTCTCGATAAAACTTTGAGCATTTTAAACAGCAGATATCACTATTTCATCATTATCCTATTTTCTTTAGAAACTCAATTATCTCTGATGTTTCACTAAACATCTGTCTATTACCATTATCATTTATTATAATTCTGGCCGGATAGCTCAGCCAAGCATTAATACCTTTATTTATTAGTTGCGTACAATACGGAGCCATAGCTTTTCTCCTAGCTGAGGTCTCGCCGGAGAAATCCTGGAACAACAATATTTTGTTGCTCCCCAATATCAGAGGTTCTTTTCTCTTTTTATAGAGGTTAAGAATCTCAATCTTGTCCTGGAATCTCAGGAGCTTGAGGATGACCATCCTGGGTCTAATGATCCCATTAGTGATTATCTTCCTGGAGCCTACTCTATGGGCTCTCTCAATTATCAAGGGTACCATGTGTATGGGAATGCCCAGAGCCTGAGGTAGAGTAGTCGAGGAGAAAGTCATAATGTCCTCAAACTCCGGAGACTCCGGCAGACCGATAATTCTGATGTTATTGCGCCTGGAGCAATCTTCCAGATCCTCCAGGCGCAATTGCATACTTTTTAATTTAGCTTCTTGTTTCTGTGAGTCAGTGTGTTGTATATTTGCCTGGTCTTCTAGTGCAGATATCCTATCTTCGGCTTCAGTAAGTCTTAATGAGAATTGTTTTATCTCTGACGAGAGTGTCCCTATATCAGTAGAGATGGCACCTAATTCTGTTTTTATGGAATCAAATTGTGGTGAAAATAAGGCTACTAGCTGACTTGTGAGGGCCTGGGTATCAATTGTTAAAGGTGTAATTTCAGATATATTTTCTGTACTGTTGTCTGCCATCTTGGCCTTTTTGTCTTTAGATTTAGCTGGCATTTTTGGGGAATTAGTTTTGGCCTGGGTAATAAATTTTTCCATTGGTGACGTGCAGAAAAAGGAGTGAAATGTGATAAAATAAAAAGAGAAAATAAAAAAACCATGTAGTGAAAAAATATATTTGAAAGTGAATAGAGAAAAATAAAAAATGTCAAAAAGGACACTACTAGGGAGTGTCTAATATAAAGTGTGACGTGAATATGTTCAGTAGGAATTTATAATATCAAGTTTGAAGAACTGATCCTGTTGAATAGTGATTAATGGTGTGTGTAATAATTAAAATAGTGTTTAGTTAGTTTAGGAATAAATAGCTAACGGAACCAATTTACTTTACTAATTCCCCCTAACCTGTATTTTGTGTATTAACAATCGGCAAAACAATATAGCTGTACAAACTTAGTTAAACTTAGCCCCAACTTTAAAGAATCACAGTCAAATATTAGTAGAACTAACTGCTTACACAGTCCTCAAATACAATGAATATAAAGACAGAAAAGCACAACCCCTGTAATAGAACACTCCTTCTTATGTTTAACAGATAGAGGCAAGAACTGTAGAACTGAACACATCCGTGTATCCAGTGTATAGACGTTTTATAACACAGTTGGGATAAGTCACAGAGGTGTTGTCGGTGCTGACTCCTTTATATGCAACCCAGACTGACATGCTAAAATACTTAGGTTCATCTTATGCTGGGAGTCTATATGTAGATCAGAGTGAAAATAGGCAGTCTGATGATCAGGACAGATAATGTAATCAGGATATAAGCTATATTTTGGGCTGCCAGCAGATAGAAAAAAAACGGCATAGGGAAGGTATTCCGCCAACTCTGCAAAACTGCTGATAGCACAGCACAGTGAGCAAACCACTCATACACAGTCACCCAGGAATGCTTGTGCTCCGTGTACCGGGCCAACCTGCTGACCGCAACCCCCCTTGCTGCCGTTCTCACCTGTGATGGCTGAACGCTGTAGCAGAAATGAAGTTCCCTTTCAGGATGTCCCGGGGTCCGGTGTGCAGTGTTATAAGGCGCTCTGTTAAAACCCTTAAGCCAACTGACTTGCTTCCCAAGCTTGCAGCAAACTAGGCAGTAGGTCGCGGTAGCTCCCTCGGATTACCCTGAGCCAAAGTGTCAATCCAGCTTCGCTTGGTCAATCAAGCTCTCCATAATGGCTGTTACAACGAGAATAAGCATACACGTTGTCCCAAAGAAAGATCAACTGCGGCGTAGATAGCTCGCTAGGGGAGCCTATCCCTTACTCACTGTGTTCAAGCTGGCCAGACCATGGTTCTTCCGTACAGCCGAGTATAAGATTGCACAGCGAGTTTTTTAACGTGCTTCAGTTATTACCTCCGTTGCTGTCAGAGGACCTGTTGCGGTTGTTAATCTTTCATCCAGACCCGGTGGCAATATAACCGCTTCTCCGAGATAGGTGAAACCAGGCGCCTCCGGGAAAACGTTATCAGGCTCCAACCAGGATAAAAACGGGACTCTGATCTCCCTCGCAGCGAAAGGGCTAAAGCACTCCCGCAGTGAACCAGGCGGGAGCGTTGCACTTGAATATGTGCCCAAAGTTTTGGATAACAGTCTGCTAACACCTGGCGAAAATAGAGTGCACCAGCCAACGTGCACTATTAGGCTGTAAATGCGGACTTCCACTGCCGGAACAAGATCCGAATACCCAAGCCTGGACACCGGCCAAGGGCAAGCAGCGTGCGGTGGTGATAGATTGGGCCTCACATAGAGGCGCGGAGCTTCTAGCGATACCTGACGCTACCTGCAGCTACCTGTGAGCCCCGCCTCCAAACCGCCTCGGAAATCCTCCCATCGATCTGTATTTAAGCTATAGGTATATTGTGTATCCCTTGTATGTAGTAGTTAGAGGCGATGAAATCACATCCTGCACCTATCCCTTCAAGTGCACTTGCCCACTATAAATATACAAGCTTCAAAATGGCCAAGGCCCCTCACAAAAATGTATGTATAACAAGGGGTTGTTGTACCTTACATATAGTAGTTCATTCAAAAAAAGTGTTTCTTATACAATCCTGTATTCACAATGCTTAAACTCCTATATGAAAAGCATAGCATCTTATACTGCTAAATTGCTTATGGACACACGTTGCATTATAGGACTGCTGAGCTATGCACACTTCAGTGACACAACCCTTTATTAAACTCTTTATTAAAGCAAATCTTTTGCAATTTCACTAACATTTTTGTAAATTTAAACATGCTGACACTAATACTTTTAGAAACATAAGATATTAGATACATCTATATAACTGCTCCAATTGGAAATATTAGAATTGCTATTGCAATTAAAGAAAAACATATTTAGAGACATGTTTCTCCTATACGTTTGTTGGGCTTCCTAATGCATTAAGTATGTGTATACATACAAAAAATAATCAATGATTCACATGGGTTTCTATTCTCTTTATGTAACCAGACTCGCATAAAGCCTTGATGGAGAATAGGCCACTGATGGAAAAGAATAACAAATAAAACAGTGATACACCTTAGACACTCTGCAGTCAAACACAGAAAACCAGTCACACTTGTGGGAGGTCCATATAACAAGTTCATGAAACTTTCATTCCTCAAGAGGAATTTCAGGACACAATTTCAAAATGGTCTAGCAATATGATAGCAAGGTGATCTTTAGTCCATTCTGAAATTACTTAAATTTAGGTACAGTGCAACTCCTAGAAACATTTTTTTGCAGCACATTCATTATATTTTCCATAATTAGATGCCTCTAAAGAAGATGCATTGACACCATCCCTAGAAACTACTTGCTACTAATCACGTAGCATTGTAAAGAGAATTTAGTTTTATCACACGATACATTTGCAATGTCTAAATATTTTATATTTTGTTACACAACAGTGGAATCTGCTTTTATTTATTAGGTTTCAGTTACTGAAGCATACAAGGTCCACTAACCAATAAAAACATCATAAATAATAGCAATAAGAAAGCCCCTTTTTCTGTTTCTCATGCACATACTTATATTGTAATTTCCATGTCCTTTAAAATCTGGTACAATCCTCTGGTAATTAGGATCACCAAGCTGCAGGGTTCCAATTACATTATCAGAAGAGGTTCATTACTGTGTCTGCGAGGGAGTCTGTAATTAATGCTTTTATTTATTTATTTATATTTTATTTCTCCTATTTAAAGCACATTGAATAATAGGGCTCTATAATGTGTCTTCTGGATATGTTGGCATTAATACTTAAGTAAGATTCAGAACTTGGTGAATGTACTTATATGAAGAGTAGTGTGTTTAATGATGTTTATAGGTGCAGCAAAGTTGCTGTGCGCACTGGTGAGATACGTCTTTCATGAAAGAGAATGCTCCCTGCTTACCCTTCTAATCATTACAGTGTAAAATATCCACCCTGTGACAGGCCCATTCCCACATTAAAAGTTTGATGACATGGTTGGACCTGCTGACCCACACTTATATAAGATCTCAAATAAGACCTATGACCTTGCCACGACTCTGTCAAACCCCTGGCTTCTTGTTTATATTAATTCTAAATAGATGGCAACAGCAGCAGTAGGTATGTGTGTCAAGCATGGGGCTTTACAAGTGGGGGCATAATCACTGGGTCTGTTGTCACTGCTTCCTCTCTTGCAAATTAGAAGATACACTAACAGCCTTGTGTATATCTTTTCAGGGGAGGTCAACAGCTCTGTGTCTCGAAGCCTCTTCACAAGCAAATCATACCAAGCATGCCATAGGTTATTAACCCCAAATATACAGTGCCAAGGCAATGCTTAGAATTCAGTGCATTCTCTAAGTTCCACTATCTCTAAAAATAAATATGTGAATGCACTGTATAACTTTTGTTGTGATTTGCTGCAGCTTATAACACTTCTTTGGATTTAATAACACATTGCAGGATTAATTTTTTAATAATTATTATATTGTAAAATGTAAGCACACTTTAGCTTTAACATTTTCCTTTCCTAAGACATGGAGAGTCCACAGCGTCATTCCAATTACTAGTGGGATATTCACTCCAGACCAGCAGGAGGAGGCAAAGTGCACCCCAGCAGAGCTGTTAAGTGTCACTTCCCTTACCCATAACCCCCAGTCATTCTCTTTGCCTCTGTCAATGGAGGATGTGAAGTTGGTGTCTGAAGATATTTATTCCTTTTTTGGGGTACTTTTCCCTTCAAGCAAGGATTTGGGTTTAGCTGTGTCCACATCAATCTCTTGAGTAAGAGTAGTGGTGACTTTTAAGCAGTTAGAAAGTGGTGAGGTTGTCCTTGCTTTGTTTTCTAACATATTGCTGCCCTTGGTATAGAAAGTCAGAGTTGGTTACTCTTGTCTTTCTTTTTCTACAGGTCTCTGATAGGAGTATGTGCTTTCCTTTCACACCTTGTGAGCTGTCTTCCAGCCTGACAGCTGAATATGCAGGTAAGTGCTTTTTGTCTTCTAGGTACTGGAGACTTGCACTTTTCAGGATTTGTTTAAAAAAAAAAAATCTGAAACAAAAAAGAGACTGCATTTTTTATTGGGACATTTTAATCCTTGGTTAAGGGTTTATTTGGGCATAGTGCAGGCATTTTTGTATGTGAGGGAAGACTTTGGTAACTTCCCTTATGTGTGATGGGACTGTTTCCTTAGGCTGAAGGGTATCTTTTTTATTTGTGAGGGAGACATTTAGATATTTGTATCTTGCTGCCCATTGGAAATTTGTCCAGATCCGTTAGTTTTGAAAGGCTGAGAGACGTTCCCATGCTTTCTGTTAGTGCGTAGTTTCTTTGTGTGCCAGTCACTTGACAACCGCTTTTCCGCTTGTACGCTGAAGCAAAGCGGTGTCGATTCTCTGTATGCTATCAGCTGTGATGACTGTTGGAGCTTATTTGGCTACTAACGGTGACGGTAGGGCACCTCAGTCTGACTGAGGTGTAGAGGTGTTAAATTTTTGCTTATTTTTGGGGGGCATATTAACGCTTTGTAGTATCCCAGTTTTCCTTGTTAAAAAGGCAGTTACTGCGCTTTGAAGAAATTCACAGCTAGTTTACGAGTTTTTGCGTTATGAGTAAAAAAGCATCGTTATGCTTCATAACGCTGCTTTTTCTCTATTACAAGTCTTGTAGGTATAGGTATAGGTGTACCGCACACCTTTTTGGCAGTCACGCAACATCAGTACCACACTTTAAGAAAAGTCCTTTTTTAATGGGACTCCCATAGCGCCGGTATTATGAGTTTTGCGGTTTAGGGGTTTAATAGGTTTAGGTAGTGTTGACGATCTCGGGGGGTGTGGTTTAGGGGTAAATAGGTTTAGTTTGTGTCGGCTATGTCGGGGTTAATAACTTTATTTTGTTATTTAGTTAGTGTCTGCAATGTGAGGGGCAGGGGTTTAGGGGTTAATAGGTTTAGGTAGTGTTAGTGATGTGGGGGGATGGCGATTTAGGGGTTAATAGCTTTATTTAGTGGCGGCGGAGGTTTAACATAATTTTGTTTCAGCAATAGTCGGAACATTAGTTAGAAATTACAATTCGGTCTGTAATAAATATTCGATCAGACATTAATAATAATTCGGTTTTAAATGCATCCGAATTTAAAAATTTTGGAACGACATAAATTCCAAAACCGAATTACCGACACATACTGAATTATTACGGTCTCAAACCTAATTTTTTTACAACCCGAATCAAAATGAAACGAAGCAAAACAAATTTTTCCATCGCGCACATGTCTAGTTCTGGCTGAGCGTGTATTTTCTGAGTCAGTCATTGATACAATGCTTCAGGCTCGCAAGCCTGTTACTCGTAAACTTTATCATAAGGTAAGGCACAAATACCTATATTGGTGTGAATCGAAGGGCTTCTCTTGGAGTAGGGTCAGGATTCCTAGAATTTTGTCTTTTCTGCAGTAAGGTCTGGAGAAAGGGTTGTAAGTCAGTTATCTGAAAGTTCAAATTTCTGCATTATCTATTCTTTTACATAAGCGTCTGGCGGATGTGCCAGATGTTCAATCTTTTTGTCAGGCCCTGCTCAGAATCAGGCCTGTGTTTAAACCTGTTGCTCCTCCTTGGAGCCTTAACCTAGTTCTTAGAGTTTTGCAACAGGCTCCGTTTGAGCCTATGCATTCTGTAGATATTAAGTTGTCATCTTGGAAAGCTTTGTTTCTTATTGCTATTTCTTCTGCTCGCAGAGATTCTGAATTCTCGGCTCTGCAGTGCAATTCACCTTACCTTATTTTTCATGCGGATAAGGGGGTCTCCATAATAAATTGGGGTTTCTCCCTAAGGTAGTTTTGGATAGAAATATTAATCAGGAAATTGTTGTTCCTTCTCTTTGTCCTAATACTTCTTCTCATAAGGAATGTCTGTTGCATAACTTGGATGTTATGCGAGCTCTAAAATTCTACCTACAGACTACTAAGAATTTTGCCAGTCTTCTGCCCTGTTTGTTTGTTTCTCAGGAAAGCGTAAGGGTCAGAAGGCCACCACTACTTCTCTTTCCCTCTGGTTGAGAAGTATGATTCATTTTGCAAATGAGACTGCTGAACAGCAGCCTTCTGAGAGAAGTATGGCTAATTCCACTAGGGCTGTCTCCTCATCGTGGGCTTTCAAAAACAAAGCTTCTGTGAAACAGATTTGCAAGGCTGCAACTTGATCCTCTCTGCATACTTTTTCCAAATGTGATATTTTGCCTCGGCAGAGGCCTCTTTTGGGAGAAAGGTTCTTCAAGCGGTGGTACCTTCTGTTGATTCCTATTAGTAATTGAATGACGTTGTGGACTCTCCATATCTTAGGAAAGAAAACAAAATTTATGCTTAGCTGATAAATTTCTTTCTTTCCGGATATGGAGAGTCCACGACCCCACCCTTTATTAAAACAGTTATTTTTTACTAAACCTCAGGCACCTCTACACCTTTGTATTATTCCTTTTCCTTTTACCTATGGTCGAATGACTGGGGATTATGGGTAGGAGAGTGACACTTAACAGCTCTGATGGGGTGTTCTTTGCCTACTCCTGCTGGCCATGAGTGAATATCCCACTAGAAATTGGAATGCCGTTGTGGACTCTCCATGTCTTAGGAAAGAAAATAACATTTATGATTACCTGAAAAAATGTTTTTCTTTAACGGACATGGAGAGTCCACGACCCCACCCTTTTGATTAGACAGTATTTTTGCTAAACCTCAGACACCTCTACACCTTTGTGTTATCTTCTTTTTCCATTTCCCTTCAGCTGAATGAGTGGGGGTTATGGGTAAGGAAAGTTACACTTAACAGCTCTGCTGGGGTGCTCTTTGCCTCCTGCTAGCCAGGAGTGACTATCCCACTAGTAATTGGAATGACGTTGTGTACTCTCTATGTCCGGAAAGAAAGAAATTTATCAGGTAAGCATATATTTTATTTTTCCCACACTTTTATACTGAACATGATCATCATAAATTCCCAGAAACAAATTTCTTCTCCAAATATAATTTATAAACATGTTTCCAGTAGTGTATTATGGACTTTACATGTTGTTGACAACACCGTATAATTATGTTAGACCAGTTAATTATGTTTGCCAAAGCAATTTGCATCTATTATTTATGATACACTCTGAATAAAATTGGGATTGAGTCTTTTGATATAAACTGAATCATAACTAGTTTTATAGACTCAGGGCAACTATTAGAAATGCTAAATACAGTACAAACATTGATGTAAAATGATTAGATAATCAAATTATTCTATGTGCAAGTAAACGTAATAGGATTAATGTGCCAGAAGTGCTAATACTGGGCTCCATTCAGCGAGCTGTAATGAGATTGTTCTCAGCCAGATAAGCCTTTGCAACGAGACTGGATTACAAAGAGTGGATATGTAGCATTAGTAGATTCTTTCAATTCACTGCCTTCCTATGTTTTATTGATAAACTCTAATCCTAATTTGTCATTGAATAACTGGCAGAAAGCTTCTTGTCACATACCTTCAGTGAAATCCTTGCGGAAGAGCGTTTTACTTTATATATGTGTATCAAATGTAGGCTTGTCTAAATTATGTAACTTGTTCTATAAAACTACAAATGTAAAGCAGTCATATTTCTTTTAGGAATTGACGCTGCAGCAATTACGCTGATGTAAGCATTGAAATTGTTAGTAAGTGCAATGTGATAGTAGTGATTATTGTTACAGTTTTTTTTCTTAAATATCTATTTGAACATTTAAGAAACCATAGTTATTGGTTGCAAAATAAGTAGAAGTGACTAATTATATATCATTTAACCATACTCACAGATTATATGGATATTTTTTCACTCAATTGGGCCTATTGATTACCGAACTAGTATGTGCAAATATTGCAAATACTTACCTTGAAAGGACTAATTTATTGAGGAGTTTCAGGTGTTTTTTGAGTGGAGTGAGTGGAGGTGGAGTCATGTGTGTCCTAGCAGCCTGGTTATGCAGTTCAGGGTGTGGCTAGGTGTTCCAGGGGCATGAAGGTACAACTCACCCCCTGACCAACCAGCACAATGGGGGAAGCATTGTAAAAGATCAGGGTGTTTTTGCACCCTCTGAAGAACCACCATTGTTGCTAGTCCACTGTATACTGTAATATATACAGTATAGTGTCACATTTTCTCCCCTTTAATGTGTTCCCACTTACCCATTTCACCTGCTGAAAGGTATAAAGTAATTTAAAAATAGCTCATTTACTTTTATTTTGTTATTTGAATTAGCTGCTTTGTCTGTTGAAACCCCCACCTATGCTGAAATTGTTAACACGGCAGAAATATCTACATAAAAGCTACATAAATGTAAACAAGACAGGAAGGAGAAAAATTAGTGGGGAGGTTGTTTTGATAGCAAGAAAGGTAAGATAAAAAGATCTGCTCTCCCTGCAAGCACAACCAATTTGTATGGTTTGTGGTTTCATTTATCAAAACAAAAATAAAGTTAAAGGAACAATTCCCCATTCATTTTATACTATATGGCTGATATAATAAGTCATGGAAAACTCATTTAGGGGAAAACATTGTACGGTACACTGTCCCTTTACAAAGAACATATACAACACCCAGTGTAGTTTTGACTGGCTGCTGTGCAAATGAAATCCGTAAAACACTGAATGTATGGAATTGGATATTAGAATGCTGAATATTTTTAACACGGTAACCAGAAACTCCTGGGCCTATTTAAATAAAATATTACAAATTAAAAACAAAACATAATAAATTAACTGTAAGTGATAGGTGTAATACTAATTATGGTTGCTGTAGTTTTTCTGAGACTAAACTTATATTTTTTTTATTTTTAAATACTATTTGCTGAGGAAGCATAATCTAGTGCTGCTGGGATACAGACTTGCATGGATCAGGCTCCCATACTTTATAATGTCTGTTTTGTTGTCACTTGCAAGATACCTAAACATTGAGACAAGAGGCAAGGGTGTTTGTAAAAGAAATCACCTCTTTTCTTTGCCTTTCTGTATTCATACAACCATAGGGGCCCATTTATCATTTGTCAGAGGACAATGTCCCCAAGCTAGGGAGCCTTTCTGCCTTTCTTCTTTACTGCAAGCAGGCAGTGGACTCTATTTGTCTTCTGCCTGCATTTATTATTGTACAAGGAAATTCTTGTGCAACACTACCCCCTACTCTCAAGTGACCAATCGTGCAAAAGTAGGATCTGTCAATCACCCTGAATAACTGAGTTTGGGATGATTGAGCTCCGCTACCTCTGATGCATTACTGTCATTAAGCAGGCTGGCCCCACAAGGGATGCAAAGCAACCTCCACTGCTTGATACATTAAGCCCATAGTCCTAAATGATCTGCACTCACACATAGGGGCCGATTTATCAAGCAGTCAATCGGCCCCAATGCATCTGTTTCCGCGCCTGCCACCAGCCTCGCCAGAAACAGAAGATAAGAAGCAGCGGTCTTAAGACCGCTGCTCCTTAACTCGTCTGCTACCTCTGAGACGGCAGACAGCAATCAGCACGATCGGATACATAGCCCGATCGGATATATATATATATAAAATGCATAAAAAGACACTGCAAAAACACCAACCAACTGTAAAAACATACATATGTTACACCGATACTACAAATATATCAGGTCTAAGTAGGTTATACAGAAGATTCAAAAGTAAAGCATAAATAAAGGGTTAACATGAAAAAAAAACATTACCAGTTCATCTGTATTATAGATTATATTGTCTTGTAATATTATAATATATCAGTTATGTATTGTAAGAGATTTATATCATATTGCAAAAGAAGAGTTTTAATTCAGGTATTAGGCCTGAATTAGACTGTAAGCAAATTGACTACAGCTGGTAGAATACTGTAAAATGTAAGCAAATCATTTGCATTACTGAAAATTATAGGATTGTCACTTATAATTTGAGTTCTATAATTTTCATTGATGTCATCTGTTTCATTGTAATTTGTCAATAGCTAACAGTGAGGTTTGCTCTAACTCTTTATAAAGATTATTTCTACCAAATGTATCATTAAAGTCTAATGGAATATTTATAGAAAAAATACTTGAGCATTTATAAAAGATTAGAACATAAAGTGACATTGGAATGCCATTATTTCATGAGAGGGACATTAAACTTAAAAATATTCTATGATGCATTTGAAGGAGCCCTGGTTAATAAATTAAAAATAACAGTGAAGAGAGAGAGAGATACAGACACACACATGTGGGTAAATATATATTATTTATTTATATGCAAAAAACATTTTAGTACAATTGTAAACTGTAATCATGTAAAATGCTAATATACTAGGTCATTTATAAGATGTTTGGAATTAAATAACATATTGGACTCCATTCAGTAAAGGTCGGACAGACATGGTTCGCTACATTGAACATGTCCGCATTTAACATTGCACAAGAAGCTGATTGTGCAATGCTGCTCCCTGCTCATTTGCTGTCAATGATCCAGATTGGATCGGGATGATTTTACTCCACCAAACTTTAGGAAGCAGAGAAGTTAAGCAGCAGCTACTTAATAGTGTTTCAAGCAAGCCTGAAACGCTGGGGTTCAAAAGCTGCTTTTGCAACTTGATAAATGGGACCCATTATGTGCACCAATTGTTTTTCAATAATAATCAAACTTCACCCACTGTTACTTGAGTAGACACAGCTTGACATAGTCATAGTAAAACCAAATTTCCATTGTTTTGTTCTTACCTTAAAATCTATGACGAAGACAATTCAGGAATAGATACCTGTATGTAGCAGGGTTTGGCTTGTAAAGCCTGTAAAATGCAGTTTTCAAACTCTTTCTTTTCAGGCTTAAAGGACAGTCAACACCAGAATTTTTGTTGTTTTAAAAGATAGATAATCCCTTAATTACCAATTCCCCAGTTTTGCATAACCAACACAGTTATAATTATACACGTTTTACCTCTGTAATTATCTTGTATCTAAGCCTCAGCAGACTGCCCCCTTATTTCAGTTCTTTTGACAGACTTGCATTTTAGCCAATCAGAGCTGTCTCCATGGTAATCTCACGTGCATGAGCTCAATGTTATCTATATGAAACACGTGAACTAATGCCCTCTAGTGGTGAAAAACTATCAAAATGCATTTAGAGTAGAGAAATTAGAAATTAGCATATGAACCTCCTAGGTTTAGCTTTCAACTAAGAATACCAAGAGAACAAAGCAAAATTGGTGATAAAAGCAAATTGGAAAGTTGTTTAAAATGACATGCCCTATTTGAAACATGAAAGTTTTTTTTGGACTTGACTGTACCTTTAAATGACAGGAAATGGTACACAATACGGGAAAGATTACGAGTGGCACGCTAACCGTTGCGCAAGAGCGATAAGGGGCATATTGTGGCACTTTGCGCACATCGGAAGAAGCGCGTATTACAAGTTGAAATTAAATGTGTTTGCTTGAGTCCAAATTTATTTAACATGCAGGTTAGCGCGACTTCAGAACTTTTGTTAACTGTTATGCTCGACTAAAAAGGGGCACTAAACACATCAAAAATACATTGTACACTAAAGTTACACTTATAATAACACTATGTAATAAAAATTATAAAAAAATATATATATATAATGCATAAAAAAGTTATAAGGGCTCAAAGATATGAGGTCTCAGGTGTTAGAAAAAAGGCTTGCAAAGGTATTTAACATAGAGATACATATATCCGTTTAGACATGTGTATGTATGTATGTAGTAGATATATATATACAGTATGTGTGTACATATGTATTTACAGATATATATACACATATAAACATATATATATAAGGGCATTGGAGCCCTTTAAAGAGTGGAAATAAGAAGGGCGACTCCTAGTGCACAGCAATATAGTAAAGCATCCCCGTATCCAAATCCCAGATGTCAGGGTACTCACAATTAGAAGGGCACACAGTAGTGCGAATGACACCTACTAGGTTATTATAGTGACCCAGTGCACATATCAATCACAGAGGCAGATGTAAGCAGTCCCAGTGTGTTCTTAGTTGTTGACCGATGGAGGACGTATGAAAAAGGAGACTCAGGATAGTGTTAAAAAAGTAAAAATAATCTTTATATGGTAAAAATAAAAAAGGGTATTACAATAAAACTGTGATACAATCGCAAAAACAAGTCAGTATTAACGCTACGCGTTTCTCGGCGCTAACCACGCCGTTTCCTCAGGCTGATAAACATTTTATTTATTTATTATAATCATATATACAGAAAAAAAATATTTATATATATATATATATATATATAGCAATAAGAAACAAATTGCAGAGACTTTTTGCAGATCCAAAACTCGATTTATTTCAGTTTAAAAATAAAAATCCATGAATACATGATCAGAAATCGGCATGTCTCACAACTCCAACAAAACTTGTGAAAAAACTGCTGCTGACATGTTTCGCCGCTTACGGCGTAATCATAGCTACAGGTAAAATCCCTGCTCACCTATTTAAGGTGGCTGGGAAAATCCAATTGGTTAAAATTTAATTGGCAAGTTTAAGCTGGAATAAATACTTAACCCCATGTGAACTGTGAACACTTAGAGAGGAAATATCTTTATATTTATATTTCATTTCATTATATGGGTTTGTTTTTACTTTTGCAAACTGCTAAAGAAATTTAATTTTAAACCCTGATTAAATGCAAAGCGAGTAATTCATTATTATAGTTTACACCAGATTACCTGGAAAAATAGAAGGATGGGAATTATTAACCCAGTGTTCACATTTAACATGAGGTATATTTATGATGCCCATTATTACACAATGGGGATTCGTAACCACATAATTTTGGTGAAACATATCACACAAATTTGGCTTATAAGAATAACTTAAAGCCATTCTAACTAGATGCAGATTTATACAAAGAGTTAAGAATAAGTGGTTACTGAATTACAAAGACAACTGAGGAGATTTTATGAATGTTTTATAAATGTTTACAAATATGTTTTGAGAATATTTTATCTAAGATATTAGTTATTCTAAAATTGCAATGGTTCTAGTGGGAAAAGTTAGAGTTATAGACTCATCCTAAATGGTAGGCTTATTATATTATTGTATATTAATATTAGTATTTAGTGTAAATATTACTCTTGTAATTTATAATATTCCTATACGTCAGGCCAATACAAGAGAGGGAGATGAGAGGACCACATGATTATTTCCAGAAATTAATTAGATCATATTCAGAGTTCAGACCCGAAGGTACTCGGGTCTGAAGTCTAAAGATCCAATACATCTCTCTCTTTTGTAGTAACCGATCACGATCACCTCCTCTAGGTGGACAACATACTCTTTCAATAGCCTGCCATCTAAGACTTTTAATGTCCTTATTGTGGCATCGTGAAAAGTGTTTCACCAGAGGTGTACTAGCTTCTCCTGCTTGAATTGTGGACAAATGGTTGCGAATGCGTACCTTTACTTCATTTGTTGTTAAACCTACATACTGTAGGTGACAGGAAATGCAGGTCAGTACATATACAACATAAGTTGAGGTACATTTCAGGCAACTAGTGATGGGAAAAGTTTCACCCGTAACTTCAGATTTAAAAATGTTAGATGCCAAAATGTACTCACATACCCGACATTTCTGTCTGCATTTGAACAGACCCTTATGGGTTAACCAAGCACTCGTCGGTCTGTTCAATTCAGGCAAGGATGAAGGGGATAATGCATTAGCCAAAGTCTTGGCTCTTCTATAGGAGCATCTTACGCCAGCTTATATATATATATAAACATTGGAATGTGAAATATGCCATTGGGTTTGTGAGTGAGTAATATGTGTTTTTTCCACTTTTCCCGCTTCATTGAAGTCTATAGGGGAATGCGCTAACATGGTCGCAATATTCTAAGTTCCACTTTTTGCGTGTGTCGGATTAGCGCTTATGTCCAAACATTTTTACTTTCAAGTCATAACATGAGCACAACCCGAAACGAGCAAAAAGCCTCCATAAATAATTCAAAAAATAACTATACATTATTTAGCATTTTATATCTTTATACATACTTTTCATATTATAATCGCAAATTGTTTACTGTTCCTTTAACAATCGGCAATCGGCTAGATTTAGAGTTCTGCGGCCAAAGGGGTGCGTTAGCTACACTGGCCTTTTTTCTCCCGCACCTTTTAAATACCGCTGGTATTTAGAGTTCACAGAAGGGCTGCGTTATGCTCCAAAAAAGGGAGCGTAGAGCATATTTACCGCCGCTTCAACTCTCAATACCAGCGGTGCTTACGGACGTGGCCAGCTTCAAAAACGTGCTTGTGCACGATTCCCCCATAGGAAACAATGGGGCCGTTTGAGCTGAAAAAAAACCTAACACCTGCAAAAAAGCAGCGTTCAGCTCCTAACGCACCCCATTGTTTCCTATGGGGAAACAGTTTCTAAATCTGCACCTAACACCCTAACATGTACCCTGAGTCTAAACACCGCGAACCTTACACTTATTAACCCCTAATCTGCCGCCCCCACTATCGCTGACCCCTGCATATTTTTTTTAACCCCTAATCTGCCGCTACGTACACTGCCGCAACCTACATTATCCCTATGTACCCCTAATCTGCTGCCCCTAACACCGCTGACCCCTATATTATATTTATTAACCCCTAATCTGCCGCCCCCGCTATCACTGACCCCTGCATATTATTATTAACCCCTAATCTGCCGCTCCGTACACCGCCGCAACCTACATTATCCCTATGTACCCCTAATCTGCTGCCCCTAACACCGCCGACCCTTATATTATATTTATTAACCCCTAATCTGCCACCCCCAACGTCGCCTTCACCTACCTACAATTATTAACCCCTAATCTGCCGACCGGACCACACAGCTACTATAATAAATGTATTAACCCCTAAAGCTAAGTCTAACCCTAACCCTAACACCCCCCTAACTTAAATATAATTTAAATCTAACGAAATAAATTAATTATTATTAAATAAATTATTCCTATGTAAAGCTAAATACTTACCTGTAAAATAAATCCTAATATAGCTACAATATAAATTATAATTATATTGTAGCTATTTTAGGATTAATAATTATTTTACAGGCAACTTTGTAATTATTTTAACCAGGTACAATAGCTATTAAATAGTTAATAATAGTTACCTAGTTAAAATAATTACAAAATTACCTGTAAAATAAATCCTAACCTAAGTTACAATTAAACCTAACACTACACTATCAATAAATAAATTAAATAAAATACCTACAATTACCTACAATTAAACCTAACACTACACTATCAATAAATAAATTAAATACAATACCTACAAATAAATACAATGAAATAAACTAACTAAAATACAAAAAATAAAAAAGAACTAAATTACAAAAAATAATAATATTACAACAATTTTAAACTAATTACACCTACTCTAAGCCCCCTAATAAAATAACAAAGACCCCCAAAATAAAAAAAATGCCCTACCCTATTCTAAACTTAAAATAGAAAAGCTCTTTTACCTTACCAGCCCTGAAAAGGGCCCTTTGCGGGGCATGCCCCAAAGAATTCAGCTCTTTTGCCTGTAAAAAAAAACATACAATACCCCCCCAAGATTACAACCCACCACCCACATACCCCTAATCTAACCCAAACCCCCTTAAATAAACCTAACACTAAGCCCCTGAAGATCTTCCTACCTTGTCTTCACCATGCCAGGTATCACCGATCGCTCCAGGATCCGAAATCTTCATCCAAGCCCAAGCGGGGGCTGGTGATCCATCATCCGGCTGAAGTCTTCTATCAAGTGACGGCTGAAGAGGTCCAGAAGAGGCTCCAAAGTCTTCATGCTATCCGGGCAGAAGAGTAGATCCGGACCGGCAACCATCTTCTTCAAAGCGGTCACAAGCGGCTCCATGTTGAAGACCTCAGGCGCGGATCCATCCTCTTCTTGCGACGTCCTAAGTCCGAATGAAGGTTCCTTTAAATGACGTCATCCAAGATGGCATCCCTCGAATTCCGATTGGCTGATAGGATTCTATCAGCCAATCGGAATTAAGGTAGGAAAATTCTGATTGGCTGATTGAATCAGCCAATCAGATTCAAGTTCAATCCGATTGGCTGATCCAATCAGCCAATCAGATTGAGCTCGCATTCTATTGGCTGATCGGAACAGCCAATAGAATGCGAGCACAATCTGATTGGCTGATTCAATCAGCCAATCAGATTTTCTCTACCTTAATTCCGATTGGCTGATAGAATCCTATCAGCCAATCAGAATTTGAGGGACGCCATCTTGGATGACGTCATTTAAAGGAACCTTCATTCGGACTTAGGACGTCTCAAGAAGAGGATGGATCCGTGCCGGAGGTCTTCAACATGCCGCTTGTGACCGCTTTGAAGAAGATGATTGCCGGTCCAGATCTACTCTTCTGCCCGGATAGGAGGAAGACTTTGGAGCCTCTTCTGGACCTCTTCAGCCGTCGCTTGATAGAAGACTTCAGCCGGATGATGGATCGCCAGCCCCCGCTTGGGCTTGGATGAAGATTTCGGATCCTGGAGCGATCGGTTATACCTGGCATAGTGAAGACAAGGTAGGAAGATCTTCAGGGGCTTAGTGTTAGGTTTATTTAAGGGGGGTTTGGGTTAGATTAGGGGTATGTGGGTGGTGGGTTGTAATGTTGGGGTAGGGGTGTTGTATGTTTTTTTTACAGGCAAAAGAGCTGAATTCTTTGGGGTATGCCCTGCAAAGGGCCCTTTTAAGGGCTGGTAAGGTAAAAGAGCTTTTCTATTTTAATTTTAGAATAGGGTAGGGCATTTTTTTTATTTTGGGGGGCTTTGTTATTTTATTAGGGGGCTTAGAGTAGTTGTAATTAGCTTAAAATTGTTGTAATATTTTTTATTATGTTTGTAATTAATTTTTTTATTTTTTTGTAACAGCTTTTTTTATTTTTTGTACTTTAGTTAGTTTATTTAATTGTATTTATTTGTAGGTATTTTATTTAATTTATTTATTGATAGTGTAGTGTTAGGTTTAATTGTAGATAATTGTAGGTAGTTTATTTAATTAATTTATTGCTAGTGTAGTGTTAGGTTTAATTTTAACTTAGGTTAGGATTTATTTTACAGGTAATTTTGTAATTATTTTAACTAGGTAACTATTAAATAGTTATTAACTATTTAATAGCTATTGTATCTGGTTAAAATAATTACAAAGTTGCCTGTAAAATAAATATTAATCCTAAAATAGCTACAATATAATTATAATTTATATTGTAGCTATATTAGGGTTTATTTTACAGGTAAGTATTTAGCTTTAAATAGGAATAATTTATTTAATAAGAGTTAATTTATTTTGTTAGATTTAAATTATATTTAACTTAGGGGGGTGTTAGTGTTAGGGTTAGACTTAGCTTTAGGGGTTAATACATTTATTAGAGTAGTGGTGAGATCCGGTCGGCAGATTAGGGGTTAATTATTGTAGGTAGGTGGAGGCGACGTTGTGGGCGGCAGATTAGGGGTTAATAAATATAATATAGGGGTCGGCGGTGTTAGGGGCAGCAGATTAGGGGTACATAGGGATAGCGTAGTTTGCGGCAGTGTACGGAGCGGCAGATTAGGGGTTAATAATAATATGCAGGGGTCAGCGATAGCGGGTGCGGCAGATTAGGGGTTAATACATATAATATTGGGGTCAGCGGTATTAGGGGCAGCAGATTAGGGGTACATAAGTATAATGTAGCTGGCGGCGGTGTGCGGTTGGCAGATTAGGGGTTAAAAATTTTTTATCGAGTGGCGGCGATGTGGGGGGGCCTCGGTTTAGGGGTACATAGGTAGTTTATGGGTGTTAGTGTACTTTACTTACTTTACTTTTTTATTGCATTCGTTAATTTCTCTATAGCTCTCAAAACTCGTAATCTATCTGAATTATAGCAGTGCTCAATCAATAGTTCAAAAAGTGAAAACGTACTGACCTAGATACAGCTAATAAGCATGCTTTTTAAATGTGCCCAGACTACAAGATATATCAGGTACTTGAGATTCCTTATGGAATACATAAAAGTTAGAACTTACAGTAAAAAGTCTATAGTTCGCTAATGAGAGTTTAAACCTTTTTAGATGACAAAGTGAGACAAATAGAGTCTACTATTAATGTTCAAAAATCACAAGTTTTATTCACTTCATTCATAAATTGTGTATGTCATGAAACTGAAAATGTTTAAATGTTTAGTATTAGTATACTGCTATACTAAATAAATCAAATTAATCTTTATTAGTACTATTTTGTACCTAAAGGGACAGTTTATCCTCAGTTTTTCTACCCTATAATTTCTTCCAAATTATCTATTTTACTTGTATTACATTGTTAACAGATAGCTCTTTTGCCCTCATATCAGCATTTGAAATAACTGATTTTGCTGGTGGTTTCCATACCTATACAGTAAGTTTCTATACTTAAATATAGGCTATTGGCAAGCTATGTAAACACAGACAACAGAAGAAACTACTCTTTTAATGAGGTGTGGGAGAAATAAAGTTATAAATGTCCCTTTAAGGAAACACTTAAAATTTAGTATATTAGGTTCTTCTATAGCAAATGTCAAATATGAATTTAGTTGCCTATTATTTAAACTTGTGGTCTGTACTACAATTTGTACTTGCAGTGTTGGCTTGTTTATAGCAGTTTTGTTAAATATGAATTAGATAGCTGTGGTTTACACTTGTGGTCTATACTACAGTTTGGGCATGTAGTGTTGGAAAACAGGCTGAACAAGGTGTCCTTGGATGTGTTTTTTTTAGAAGAAATACACAGACGGTGTTCCTAGGCAGCTCGCTTGGTGTGACATATGGGAAGCCGCTAGAAATAGTTTCATTTGAACAAAATGAAATAATATTTTCTATTAAAAACTTTACATGAATGGATTTTTTTTATATTACAGAGAGTGTGATTTATAACATATGGGTTATATACATATATATTAGGTATGTGTAAAATGCATTATTCAGATATTCGTTTGTGCAAATTCAGATCTTTGTGTGATGCACTTTCACACTAATATATCCAGTGGCGAAAATGTCCAAATGCTGCTACCGGAAACGACAAACGAATATCCGAATAACAAATTTGTCACATAACTAAAATATAAGTTAAATGATGATTGATCATTTGGCAGTTCTGAGGATCCTTTTATAACTTGATTACATTTATGGATCTCACTAAGCATAGGTATATTGCTGCCTTTCTGCTGACAGTGAGTAGCTGAAGACTAATCCTGTTGCCTTGTAAGGGTATTATATCAGTTATACGCACTATAACATTGACATATAGGGCTCCATTTATTAAGCCGTTGATACTGCTTCGGAGGCCCATAGTTTCAGGCTCGCCTGAAACGTAAGTTAAAAAGCAGCGGTCATAAGACAGCTGCTCCTTAACCTGCCCACCTTTTAGGTGGCGGATTGAAATCATCCTTATCCGATTGGCCACCAGTTAGCAGAGGGAAGCATTGCACATCCCCTGCTAGCGGCTGATTGGCCGCGAATCTGCAGGGGCGCCATTTCACAAGCAGTTCACAAGAACTGCTTGTGCAATGATAAATGCCGACAGCTTAAGCTGTCGGCATTTATCGATGTGCGGCGGGTGCGGCCGGCATGATACGCTACATTGTATCGTTCGCTCGCACTTTCATAAATTGGCCCCTATTTCTGTTCCTTTGTTGTTTAACACTATCTATAATAATGGGTAAAGAACAAGTGTTTTTGTGTGACTCCATATTGCCAAATAAATTAAACACATTTTTTAAATTATTTAAAAAAAAAATTCTAAGAAACAAATCATCATTATTTAATGATAAAAAGAAATAAAACAGAACATGAAGTCATGTGCTTAGGGAAAAGGAGGAAGGTGTGAAAATATTTCCAGTTTAATGACAGCTTTCTCTTTTGGTTTTCTACAACAAGTTCATTAATAGAATTGTATGACAGGTGTGCTCCAATTCACATAAATTTACTAAATAACAAATCCTCATAATTCAATACTATTACAGTGTGGTCTTTTGTCTCTGCTACTCAGTTGCCAAGAGTCAGTAAAAGCCCATTCATGAAACTAATATCTTATGGGGAAAAAACATTGCAAATCAAAACTGCAATTCAAAGAGATATGTTCACATCCATCTTCACATCTGCGAGTTGTGAATGATTCTTCTTTATAATTACTTGAACAACATCTGCCTCATAGCAATTCACTTATCTGCATATAGAAGGAGCATAAGGAAAATGTTACAGAACAAATTAATTAAAATGGGAAAAAAATATCCTCAATAAAACATTCCACTTTAAGATATACACAGAAAATATGAAAAAAGAATAAATAAATAAACAAAAATAGAGTCTTCATGAAGCTCACATGCTTGGTCTTAGTGTAGGGGGAAAATTACGACCACATCCCCAGAACGCCATGTTTGTCACCTCGTTGTTTGTGAGTGTCTTTAAAATACATATATATAATACTATAATATAGTAAATAGAATATATTATATAAACTAGGCCGATTTCTGAGGGTTCAGTGAATTAGCAGACATTGACCAATGTCTTGTTTAAAGGGATATAAAACACTTTAAAATTGTAATATTCAATGCTTAGTCATGTGTTTACATCAGACCGAGAGAAGAGGATCCATCAGATAGGGATTTGAAACGTAATTCACACAGACTCTATAAACGTACAATATAAATGGATAGTATTAACTGGTAAATTGAAATTGTACCTGCTATTACGTACAATTGCCTCCTAGTGGATAATATTGTTTGGACTTTAATTATTTTTTTCTTCTAATCTTTAGATATTTAGTTTATGTATTTTTTAATACACTGTTTTAACTACTTATTTTTCAAGGTATTTATCATCTTAATTTTCTAATATTAGGTATATATATTAAAAATACTATTAAATGTGCATACAAAAGCAATAATAATATGTCAAATGTTATTGCACACCCATACATCAATAGACATACCCCAGGGTACCAAATTGTCAAATAAATTCTGCAGTTCTATTAGACAGCATTCTGGAAGAAAAAAAAATCATAATAAAACATATTGTTTATTTCAAAATCCAAACGGATTGGCATAGCAGGATTAGATCATATTGGTGTCAGACACCAATATGATTTAATCCTGCTATGCCAATCTATTTGATACAGGTACCAGTTAGGTACTCAAACATCATGGGACATTTTTATGGTTTTGAAATAAAACTTATGTTTAATATATATGTATATATATATATATATATATATATATATATATATATATATATATATATAATTTCAGAGATCAAATAAGCACTCGCTGGACTTCAGTCATCAGTGACAACACGCTTTATTCTGTGACGTTTCGGGACAACACACAGTCCCTTCCTCAGACAAACAACAAATGAAAATGGCAGCCTAATAAAGGCTAGTGAAACCCTCCCCCAATTGTTGAACCAATGAAACAGATGAACGTGTGAGGACAGAAGAAACCAGACTTCTGATAGGTCTGTGATGCTGTAAGAGCCAATCTTATAGGCTGAAAGTAAATGTGTTAGTAGTGAGCAAATAGTGTGATAATGTGAAATAAACACCATACACATACAAATAAACATGTAACTAAAATAAACTCCACATTCTGGGTCCATAAAATGTCACTGGGTAGTCTAAAAAAATAAATAAAATGTAACGGTACTAACACGGAACATAACAATACATGAAGATAGCCGTATTGGCCAATCAAATTTGTGTATACATAATCCGAAAATCAGTCACCAATCAAAAAGACCAAACCTAACACCGGTATGTAGTCAAACCCCCTTTGTGTGGCCATATCCTATATCGATGTATTATCAGTGTCTGAAAAATAAACATCAACAGCCCACAACGTGAAAAATATAACCAGCACAAATCGTAATAATATGTGATTGAGTAATTCAACAGATCGTAACATTCAAACGCGATCGTAACAAATCTATCAGATATATTTAGTCTGATCACGGCTTCAATAGCCAATGGGAAGCCACAGTGGGGGCACACCCCCATCGGACCCAATCAAATTGTATGAAGAGACCGCGCCTCGAGACCCACATACGTCAGCTGTCAACGCCAGCCGGCCAATCAGATTCACCCTCGGCCAGCCCATAGAAACGGCCAATCAGAAAGACATTGTGGAGCCACATACCACTGATCCACCAATCCGGTAATGTTTATACTATCGCACTAGAATCACCGCTGTGTATACAGGTGCACAGATATAAATGGACATCAATAACACAACACTATGTCAATATAAGCGAACACGCCTGTGCGCCGATCATACCGCAACAACACCTAATGTGCATCTAAGGTGCACAAATATAAATGAACATATATACCACAACCCTATGCCAATATATGCGAACCCGACTGTGCGCCGATCAGACCGCAATAACACCAAATGGCAGTTTTAAAATATTATCGCCATATGGGGAGTGTATAACTAACAGCAACGCTTAATGTCAATTTATGCACCAAAATAACAGCACTCAAAAGTGTGAATATGCCTAAAATCATGTATCAAAATTGTTATAAACAGCCCCAAAAGACGCAACAAATATATAGCTGAAACTGTGTCATTATATCTACTATATGAAAAATTTCATATCGACTATATGGGGTCACACATAAGATATCTGACAAGGGAGAAAAACATTGTCCCCAGAGCTAGAGATATTCAAGCTATGGACGCCCAACCACAACCAATCACAGGTACGCACTGAGGCAGGATATATCATAAGTAGCTATCCTACTATGAGGGAGTGTTTCTCAATTACTACAGATAGTGGAAACAAATCTAATCCGGACAAACGTTACGATCTGTCCCAAAAGTAATCTAATATTGAAAATTACAAATAAATAGTAGATCCCAAAATGGGGGGTTGTTTATTTTGTGGGGTTGTTTATTTTGGGATCTACTATTTATTTGTAATTTTCAATATTAGATTACTTTTGGGACAGATCGTAACGTTTGTCCGGATTAGATTTGTTTCCACTATCTGTAGTAATTGAGAAACACTCCCTCATAGTAGGATAGCTACTTATGATATATCCTGCCTCAGTGCGTACCTGTGATTGGTTGTGGTTGGGCGTCCATAGCTTGAATATCTCTAGCTCTGGGGACAATGTTTTTCTCCCTTGTCAGATATCTTATGTGTGACCCCATATAGTCGATATGAAATTTTTCATATAGTAGATATAATGACACAGTTTCAGCTATATATTTGTTGCGTCTTTTGGGGCTGTTTATAACAATTTTGATACATGATTTTAGGCATATTCACACTTTTGAGTGCTGTTATTTTGGTGCATAAATTGACATTAAGCGTTGCTGTTAGTTATACACTCCCCATATGGCGATAATATTTTAAAACTGCCATTTGGTGTTATTGCGGTCTGATCGGCGCACAGTCGGGTTCGCATATATTGGCATAGGGTTGTGGTATATATGTTCATTTATATTTGTGCACCTTAGATGCACATTAGGTGTTGTTGCGGTATGATCTGCGCACAGGCGTGTTCGCTTATATTGACATAGTGTTGTGTTATTGATGTCCATTTATATCTGTGCACCTGTATACACAGCGGTGATTCTAGTGCGATAGTATAAACATTACCGGATTGGTGGATCAGTGGTATGTGGCTCCACAATGTCTTTCTGATTGGCCGTTTCTATGGGCTGGCCGAGGGTGAATCTGATTGGCCGGCTGGCGTTGACAGCTGACGTATGTGGGTCTCGAGGCGCGGTCTCTTCATACAATTTGATTGGGTCCGATGGGGGTGTGCCCCCACTGTGGCTTCCCATTGGCTATTGAAGCCGTGATCAGACTAAATATATCTGATAGATTTGTTACGATCGCGTTTGAATGTTACGATCTGTTGAATTACTCAATCACATATTATTACGATTTGTGCTGGTTATATTTTTCACGTTGTGGGCTGTTGATGTTTATTTTTCAGACACTGATAATACATCGATATAGGATATGGCCACACAAAGGGGGTTTGACTACATACCGGTGTTAGGTTTGGTCTTTTTGATTGGTGACTGATTTTCGGATTATGTATACACAAATTTGATTGGCCAATACGGCTATCTTCATGTATTGTTATGTTCCGTGTTAGTACCGTTACATTTTATTTATTTTTTTAGACTACCCAGTGACATTTTATGGACCCAGAATGTGGAGTTTATTTTAGTTACATGTTTATTTGTATGTGTATGGTGTTTATTTCACATTATCACACTATTTGATCACTACTAACACATTTACTTTCAGCCTATAAGATTGGCTCTTACAGCATCACAGACCTATCAGAAGTCTGGTTTCTTCTGTCCTCACACGTTCATCTGTTTCATTGGTTCAACAATTGGGGGAGGGTTTCACTAGCCTTTATTAGGCTGCCATTTTCATTTGTTGTTTGTCTGAGGAAGGGACTGTGTGTTGTCCCGAAACGTCACAGAATAAAGCGTGTTGTCACTGATGACTGAAGTCCAGCGAGTGCTTATTTGATCTCTGAAATTATCTACCATACATATAGCACCCTGGCAGTTGCACACAGATGGTGAGAGTGCACACACCAACCAACTATATATATATATATATATATATATATATACTGTGTATATATATATATATATATATATATATATATTTAGTCTCAAAGGTATTCTTAGTTGAAAGCTAAACCTAGGAGGTTCAAATGCTAATTTCTTGAAGGCCGCCTCTAATCTGAATGCATTTTGACAGTTTTCACCACTAGAAGGCATAAGTTCATGTGTTTCATATAGATAACATTGAGCTCACGCAGGTGAAGTTACCTAGGAGTGAGCACTGATTGGCTAAAATGTAAGTGTCAAAGGAACTCTGTGTTGGTTATGCAAAACTGGGGAATGGGTAATAAAGGAATATCTATGTTTTTAAACAACAAAGATTCTTGTGTTGACTGTCCCTTTAAAACAATTTTCCAGTTTTCTTCAAATGTGCTTAATTCTTTTGGCAGAGTAAACCTATGCAGGCTCAAGAAGCTCAGGAGCATGTACATATCTTTAGCACTCTATGGCAGCAGTGTTTGCAACAATGTCTGTAGTAATGTTATACACTGTTGCCATAGAGTGCTAAAGACAGTTATTGCTTAGTTTCAGCCCCTAAATAGGGTGAATGATAGCTGCAGTGCCCTACACGCATGTAGCTCCTTAAGGGTTTGGGAGCTTCAATGTGCAGGTTCTGTCTAGTACAATCACATTAATCAGATATCACTCCTCCTTAGATAAAACAAGCATCGGGAGGGAGGGCATGGTCCTAAACATATTGAGTTCAGTCTGTAAGAAAAAGTACTGTTACATGGTATTTAAATGAATCCATCTTCTGCTCCCTATTGTCTTCATGCTAATATGACTATAAATAATTACTGTGGAAAACTTGAATCTTTTTATGTAACCATTTCTGTATCCTAACGTACATAGTGTACAGTCACATAAACACTTTTTCGTTAGGTGTTGTGCGTGGGATTATTTTACACACTCACATTTATACTTGTATCTTTGGGTTGCATTAATGAATTTCTTTGAAGGGTTGAAGTTTCTGGGCAAACAGTCCCTCAGTGACTTGAAATTATGAATAGATGTTTTAGTAATTTAGTAAAGGGGTAGATCACAATCCTTTAGCAATAAAAATGTATCTAATGATTCAGATCACCATTAAAATATGTAAGAATTTTTGTAGATAAATAATTTCATGTTTTTATAAAAGATTGTAATTCACCTCTAAGTGTTGAAAAGTAAATAATAGAATAACTAATTAGCTAACAGGTGAAATATCACAACACATTCTTAAAAGAGATTTGACAGAAGAATTTTCTGGGGGTCGTAGTCCCAGATATTGGTTTGTATAGTGCTATTGCCTGGAGGTAGTGAGTATCTGCCGAGGCATCTAGTAGCATGCATGTATGTATATATGTGTATATATATATATATATGTGTATATATATATATATATATATATATAAATATATTTAGACTTTATATATATATATATATATATATATATATAAATATATTTAGACTTTATATATATATATATATATAAATATATTTAGACTTTATATATATATATATATATATATATAAATATATTTAGACTATATATATATATACAGTTTAGCAACTGCTGAAAATTGCATTGGTTCAGTGTTTTTTATGAAATTTAGATGCATATATTTTAGGTTTTTTAAATGGTCATACGAGGGTTAAAAAGCAAATTTTGAAGTAGAGTCTAGTGCTTTATATTTTCTTCATGCTAATTAAAACTTCATATGTTAAAATAGGAATTGTAGAAGTTTTAGAATTAGAAGAGCTATGTGTAATTAAAACTTCATAGTCTAGCTGCAATTGAATGTTGTAGACACTTTGCATAGACAGCTCATTTGTTGACATATGTCATCTTTGTCTATGATGGACTCATGGTCAACCTTGCTATCTGAAATTATAATTAAAAGGAAAATTCCAAAGGATAGATCCTCTTGCTGCTATTCTGAACTTTTTATATTTAAATATTTATTGTCCCCAATATATTAAATGATACAAAAAAGTCTGGGCAAAAATTATCGTTAGTATATTTTTAAGTGTTTTTGTGACATATTCTTTATATTTTTCATTAGGCTAAATCGTGCAGGTTAAAATGATAAGGTCTTCTAAAATGCAACCTAGCATCAACTAGGTTATTGTTAGATATCACTTATGTGTAATATGTACCAGATATTTATTCAAATTCAGCTATTGAAATAACTTTTATTGAGACGGACAAATAATTTTCAAGGCTAACAGTGCAGAACAAAAGAAAATAGTTTCCTA